>NC_140911.1:26238900-26437677 GCF_045865225.1 Trachurus japonicus | reverse complement strand
TGAGCTCGCGCAACTACAGGCTTTATACGTACGAATTAAAAGTCTGTTTCTGGAATAATAAAAAGTAATGTAAAAATGAATAATATAACATAACCCTAATCTTATTAATGTTATGTAACATAAGCTGCAGATGTTAGCAGGCCCAGTACCTATAGATCTGCAGGTATCTCTGGGGCAGTAGGATCCATCTGTTAACAATACAATATACTGCTGCTCATGGTCTCTGTCTCTCTGAAGGAAGTTCGTGGTACTATTATACTATCATGAGGAAAAGGTCTAGATCTGAAATATCTGAAAAGTGCCTAAAGTTAGAAAACTTCTGTAGTGAATTGCCGCTAAATAAGTAAAAGACTGACTTGACTTAAAGGGATAGTTCACCCAAAATTCAAATTTCACTTTTTTCACTCATTATCTACTAGAGTTGTCACGATACCAAAATGAGTAACCACTGTACTATACCAGACAAAGTATCACGGTTCCGGGTAATATCACGATACTGCAACCATTTTTTTTTTTTTATTATTTTTATGAACTGCAATGTATTTGTACAAGTTATAAATACTTATTAATTATTTATAATGTTGTTTGGTGCTACTTCACCATAATACTGGTGAAGTAGGAATGAGACTGAAACACATATTTTTAAATAAGCAATAAAAAACAAATAAATGAAGTTAGAATTTATATGGTTGAAAATAAATAACCATTCAGTCTCTTGCACATTAATTTATGTTTAACAAATATAAACAATCAACTTAGGATAAAAAGAAATCCGCTTTCTTTTTAAAAAATCTATTTGACAATAATGCTTCTTTTCCAACATAATAAATCATAGAGGACAAAATACAATGAACAGGAACTGATTCCCTGTGAAAACTATATTTTTATGCATTTTCTAGGTGCTTTATACTTGGACATCCTTTAACTCTTTATTCCTCAGCCTGTACACGGAGCATATAGCCTGATATTAGCCAATGAAAAAATAAACAGAGCTAAGTGCTACTGACGACGACACCGCGGCAGACTCGCCGCTCGGGCCCGGTGCTTCTGCCATGGTCAGTGTGTTTGTCTCGTGTTTGTGAAGCCATGTGCGCGTCTGGGCGAGACAGAACTTTAGCTCGTTGTTTGTTTTGAAGCGACTTTCTATCGAAGCGGAGCTGTCTCAGCTGTCTTCATGGAGTCCGTGCTTGCCGGCATGAACCACGAACAGCCAATCAGATAACAGACGGGCGGACCCCAGCGTGCGGAAACAGCCTATCATATCCCCGGACATCACCAGTAACAGGCAAACAGCCAATCATTCAGCAGCTGTGTAGTTAGATTGCAGTGGGTGCATGTGGGTTTTGTTTACAAGGGAGTAACGTGCAGGGAGAAGCCGAGAGGAGAGGAGGGGCGGCCGCTATGTAGCGTAAACTGGCACCGTAGTAGTAATCCACGGTAGTACCGTCATGTAGAATTTCTAGTATAGTAGGAACCGTTACGTTTTGGCACTGCGGGGTACCGTGGCTACCGTGGGTATCGTGCAACTCTATTATCTACTCACCCTCATGTGGACTAAGTGCTGGGAGAATCCTCCGCGCCTTCTCTGAGTTACGGGGGGTCCGCGCAGCAGTATTTGTCCATATGGTTGTGAATGGTGCTCACTTTTCTTCGTCCAAAAAGACACACCAAAAAACATCCAAATACCTCCATGCTGCTTGTCTGTAATGTCCCTCTTTTATTGAAGCTCCAACATGAGAAATTGTTCTGAAAAAAATTAAATAAGTCTATATTTTAAGCTTGTTTGTAGCGGAAGCTCCCAGTGTCTCAGTTCACTGCTCGCACTGATCGGCGGAACAATTTCTCATGTTGGGGCTTCAATACAAGAGGGACATTACAGACGAGCAGTATGGAGGTATTTGGATGTTTTTTGGTGTGTCTTTTTGAGGCCCATTCACAACCATTATATGGACAAATACTGCTGCGCAGACCCCCCCCCCCCCGTAACTCAGAGAAGGCACGGAGGACTCCCGGCCCTTAGTCGACATGAGGGTGAGTAGATAATGAGTGAAATTTGAATTTTGGGTGAACTATCCCTTTAACGCCTTTCAAACCCAACCAGTTAAAGGCAGGCAGCCCCTCCCACTCTGAGCCCGGAGTTTTTCCTCCCTCTGTCACCAAGTCCAGGTTAAAATGTCCTGGATGCTACCAGGTCAGAGGTGGCAGTGATGTCACCAGCTACTACCTTTATTATTACTGTAGCCTTATAGCTACAATACGAGAGGCACTTGACTGCTTAATTCATGCCATGTTCTGTATGGCTCAAGAATATGTTTGCTGACAGTACAAGTATTTTCCTAAACATTTAATTAATATGCAAATCAATGCAGCAGCATGACCTCCATATGTTGAAGCCGTGGTCTCTATGATGCATACACCTTATGTTCACAGGAAAAATCTGCTTCCTCCTAATTAAGCCAACCAGATCTTTAATTAGCAGTTTTTTTTCCATACAACATATCTGGTATAAGTATTGATGAAATCAATGATACCTTCTTAATAAATTAATATGCAGTGATGCAGACCATCTCCTCCATATGGACTAGACTAGACTACCTGTGGTGGAAGTGTCTTCCAGCGTGTTTTCCGCTGTGTCATGCTTTAAGTAGCTTCAATGTGTCTACAGCAGCGTGACGCCATTATGCCCCACATGTCCCAGGAGCTTGGCATCAAATTCGATAAACTTTTAAACCAAGTAAGAAATTAGGTGACATTTACACACAACCCCAGCGCAGTGCAACTGAAGCACACATCTTTAATCTGTCTGACTTCAAAGTCTCACATGTGAAAACTACTGCAGTGAAAAGCTGCTATACTACAGTATATAATCCCCTGGCATCTGTATGTACGATGTGGTGCTAAGTTTCCTAGAGACAGTCCAGCAAACACTTTGTTAATCCTGCTGCCATATATACTGTGGAATGATAACCAGCTGCCGTGAGCCAACAGCCTGGATCTCAAAGTCATAAATCGAATCAGCATCAGGGAAGTTTGAAGTCCTGACTCAGCGAGAACAAAAGCAGAGTCCTGCAAAATTTAACCTTCCAGCTACACTGATAACAAAATAAGAATAAGCAGTTTCTTCTTATCCTTATTTCAAAACAGCACAAAGTTTTATCTTTGACAGCCACAGATCCATTTCACTATAGGGGCAGAGTCCAGTCACCAGCATGCATTTGGTGTCCTGCTCTTGATGTGAGACTGAAATGTGTCTCTATGAAGCTGTAATAAATAGCAGGGTTGTTGCCCCAGCAGGTCACAACACCAGCTCAGTCCTCAGTCTCGGATGCTGCAGCATCCATACAGGTTACTGATAACACATGTGTTTGATATCATTCATAGCAGGGCATTTATCAGTTATATTGCAGTTTTGTACACAGATGGGTGACAGATTGGAGTAAAATCAAGCAGCCAACTCACTCAGACCCAAAAACTGCAGTTCCTTGAATGGCCACTAGAGACTGGCTCCAACAGTGAGTAAGTCTCCATAGACTCCCATGTTAAAATGTCCCACATACAGCTGAAACAAGTTTACAGCCGGATACAAAAAAAAACGTTTTGGTCTCTACAGCTAATTTTTTCTGTCATGACAACTGGATGGGGGTGAGTGTTTATAGGACTCAACTCACTCAATTACATTTTATTAATGCTTTGGTTCTGCCCGGTTGCTTCAAGAGATAGGTGGGCAAGCGTAACAATCTAGTTTCAAAAACACTCCTCAAAAACCTATAATTGACGTAACAGAGGCCATATTCATCATTCATCATCTATGGGGGATTGTAGACTGATGTGCCAGATAGCACTCTTCACTGATCTCACAACACCATGTGAGGGAATATCTTTCACGGACTTGTGTGATCAATGAAGAGGAACACACACTTTGCTGCTCTTGTAACATTAACGTACTGCCATCAGGAGGTTGCTGGTTTTATACTCACATGGCACCAACATGTGGCACATCTGGTCCATCAAAACTGGCACTTGTTCAGTTATATTAAGATTGAACTGAGATTAAAAGGTGAAAGCAGCTTTGCGCTCCCTGGCTCTGAGGACGGCAGCGTCAGTCAGTCTGTTGGTCACTGGGTCGGACAGCTGTCTTAGTTACCTTCACATCATATCTGATGTGTCATTAAGATGTAGACTGATCAGCTCTATGACATTAAAACAGGTTTTAATGTGATGAAGTTTATCTACAACAAACATTGGCCAGAAACAAGTGACTTGTGGATATATTGAAGGATTTATCATCTCTGAATGACTACGCTGAGTACTTAAACATGTTTTTAATATCTTATTTCACATACGCAAACGCAATAAAACCGTGGCAGGAAGTGGGGAATAGGCACTATCAAAGAGTGGCAGCATCACATGTTGCTGCAATTTGTCTAAGTTTAGTTGTGAGGCCATAGACAAATGTACACTGGAAACTGCATTCCTGCCTTAAAACCATGGCTTAGCATTGTCTGCAGCTATTATCCTAATCAGACCAAGGGGGCCCTACAGTCTCAGAGGGTAAGCAGTGATGGGAAAGTTGGGGGGGTTGTTGGTGTTAGCCAAAAGAAAATCTCAGAAAATCATCCAGCATGACAAGATAAACTGTTTGAAGTTTGGCCCAACTTCCAACAGACCTGCCAAGAGAGCATGGAGCAGAGATGAGCCTTCACATATTCATCCATGTAAAAGACGAAGGACAGATTAACAAGTGACTGAGAACTGGTGAAGTGAAAGTGGACGAGGACGATGTCCATCCCGTCCGTTCACATCAAAGTTCACAAACTTTATTAGAAAAAAAAGCAGAAAGCGGTAATAAACAAAACACCAGCATCACCATCACTGCTATCCTGACACAACCCCGGCTCATGGTGTGTGTGTGTGTGTGTGTGTGTGTGTGTGTGTGTGTGTGTGTGTGTGTGTGTGTGTGTGTGTGTGTGTGTGTTTCTATTTAAGTCTCCTGGTGGTAGAGAGGAGGGACAAGGGGAAACGGGACATAAATATTCAGCTGAGTTCTTCTTCCCATCACTTTGTGTCTGTGTCCACAGCATCTTCACCGAGAGGTAAGGCCGTATATCTCTCTGCAACTATATATCTGACATGGAGTTATATACATGACAGGTCACACTGGATTTGACTTTTTAGTTATTCCAAAAATTGGTGTTTTACTTTAATTGTTGATGAAATCTAAAGATTATTATATAAAAAAAAACATTAATTATGTGTAATCTAAAGAAGTTACATGTAATTAAAATTTCTTGTACTGTTTGACCAATAATAGACATTCAGTTTGACCAAGCCGGTTTACAACAATTAGTCACATTTCAGTGGTATTTTTTCACCACTTTTGTTTAAAACTAAAAATTCAATCCCCTAATAGATGCATCTTAATGTCCGGTTAATGACCAAATTAATTAGTTTGATCACTTTGAATTAGAAAGTTTAGAAGAATATCAGTTTGCTGCAGATATGATGATTCTAAATTATTATTAAATGGATTAAACATCACATGAGCACAAGCCATTTCACTGCAGCACAATGTAGGGACTGACACAGCACCTCTACTGTACTTTACAACTCCAATTATGTTCTGAATCAACAGACAGAAGAATATTAGAAACACAGTTTTTCCTAATGATCCAATACACCCAGACACTCCACAGCATAAAAGCATGGTGAAATATACTGTAGAACTAAATGAAAATGACAACTAATTAATTTGCTAAGCATAACATCTATATCCAGCCTCATCACTGTTGGATTAAGTGTGTCTTTGTCTTGTGCAGGCAAGTCTTTATGTTAGAAAGTGTAGGTCAATCAAAACAAGCAGCTGATTAATCAGAGAATTGATCAGTAAAGTTACAATTTGATACATGAGCTGTAGTATAAAACGGTCCGTTAATTACTGCGACCTACTCATATTTCTTCTGCCTTTTCCCAGTTTCATTTTTCAAAACAAATATTAGTTCAGCTCTGGACGCAGCCTGGTGTTGATAAGTGGGGGTGAAATTGGGAAACGTTATCTATGTGGAATAGCTGTCATGTTGGGGCCTTGCATGTGTCTCCCTGTCTGCCATCACTCTGCTCTGTGCCAGGGGAGCCTGCTATCAGCACTGGGAGGTGACTAGCCGACTGTGTCCAACTGGCCCTGTGCACACAGACATAACAAACGGCCGACAAACAAAACTAAACAAGGCGTGTCAGAAGTCACGTCCATTCATTTCAAGATCTGCTTCTATTTATACCGTACATCTCAACTCTGGTAACACTATACAGTTGGCTGTGTCGTGGAATGTATGAATAGTGGAGCTAAAATGGAAAGCACACTAAATACCCTTGGGGCTCTTGACCCAAGCGGTCCCCACTGTCAAGCACTTCAGAAGCAAAGGGTTTTATTTCTGTCTTCCAGGGGGGAACTGAAATATCCAAGATGCCAGAGAAAGCGTAAGTGGATTGTGTTTCTGTTATTTTTTCCATTTCCAAACAAGAGTATCAGTTTCACACAGCAAGTGAGATTCATCCATACAAAGACACAATCAAAGATAACATGGCAATTATCAAGGACAAGTCATTCATCTTGTATCAATAACTGAACACTAAACTTTGTGTTTCTTTATCTTCTACCCACAGACCAGAGGTAAGAGCTTTTTGTTTTGTCTTTTTATTTTGTTCTCATCTCCATCCATCCATCCATCCATCCATCCATCCATCCATCCATCCATCAATCCATCCATCCATCCATCCATCCATCCATCCATCCATTCATCCATCCCTCCATTCATGTATAAGGATTGTTCTCCCTTTACTATACTATAGTATTAACATCAGTAGTAGTATTATCTGTAGTGGCATTGTAGTAGTAGTACGAGTACTATCACTCCATAAGTAGTAATAGTAGTAATAGTATCAGTAAGTAGTAGTACTGTATGAATAATAGTAGTATCAGTTGTACAGTACTATGAGTAGTTAGTATCAGTTTCAGTAGTAGTAGTAATAGTAGTAGTATCGGAAGTATGAGAAGCATAAGTAATATTGGTAGTATAAGTAGTATCAGAAGTAGTAGTGATAGTATGTGTAGTATCAGCAATAATAATACTGCTAGTAGTAGCAGTGTGATCATAATAATATAAGATAATAACTTGCCTGATAAAATGTCATATTAAAAACCATGACCCTTGCCTTTGCAGAGAAAATCTAAAATCTCTGCGTCTCGTAAGCTCATGCTGAAGGTGAGTCCTCAGCTCTGACAGCACAGACACAATCCAGAGTTTGTCAGACCCAGAGCAGATCAGAGCGTTGTGTTAAGTTGTGTGGTGTTTCAGAGCTTAATGGTGGCAAAAGCCAAGGAGGAGCTGGAGCAGGAGATGGAGGAAAAAGAGGAGGAGAAGGCAAAGCACCTGGAAGACAAAGCTCCACTGATGCAGACCAGTGGCATGTCCTTGGCAGAGCTTAAGGTGCAACTTTAAACACACAATGTCGCTATTTACCAGAGTAAAGTGGTGGTACCAGGAGGCCTGTCACAATTATTGCATAATTAATGACATCATCCCGTTGCACCCCCTCCTTCTGCTACAGTTTCATGACACATGAGTTGAGTGCAACAAACTGTTTATCTTAATTTCTAATATTTGACAACCGCATTTTCGATTGAGCATATTGAAATTGGCATCATGGATTCATTTGCAAAGCCACTATTGTGGCATAAAATGATCAGAAAAAAGACAATTAAATCGATAATCACAATTATTTGTTCAGCAATTAATCGTAAAAATAGAAAGTTATGATTGTGACAGCCCTAAGTTCCAGTGTTAATTAACATCTAAACTGTTTTCTGTACAGATGTTATGTGAAGAGCTGCATGCTAAAATAGACGTGGTGGATGAGGAGCGCTACAATATCGAAGCCAAAGTCCTGCACAACTCCAGAGAGGTAACAGAGCAGAGTTAGGAGACAGCACCGTCTGCAGCTGATCATCCATCCACAGTCACAGTAAACCTCCTCCTCCACAGATCAAAGACCTAAACATCAAGGTGCTGGACCTGCGAGGCAAGTTCAAGAGACCCAACCTGAGGAGAGTGAGGGTCTCTGCTGACGCCATCCTGCGCTCACTGCTGGGCTCCAAACACAAGGTCTCTCTGGATCTGAGGGCCAACCTCAAATCAGTCAAGAAGGACGACACGGAGAAGGTACTGTAGGTGTGGGGGCCGCGGTTAAGATAGTTTACATGATGACTTTGGCCTTTTGCTGTAAAGAAGGGGGGGCTGTGATATTTTATGTGGCAATACTGTATCAATACAGGGGCACCAAACATCAATCTGCTATTATATAAATTACATATTGAAGTTGCTGGCACGAGAATACTAGAGTAGTTTCTATGACTGTGTTGGTCAGTGTGTCTGCTTGATCCATTTTTGCAAGAAAAAAAAGACATAGATGAACAGACTGAGAACTTTGTCTAATTAGATAAAACAGATGTTGTTTTTCATTCAGGACATACATCACAATGTATTACAATATGTTATTGCAACACTCAGGACATTGTGAGATGATTACCGTGCTATTATATCCTGACTTTGATAACATGAAAAAATTGTACTATTAGCTATATATTCCCACTCCTTTTAATTTGCTTTGTTGAATTGCTAAAATTCAACGAAACAGAAGTTAAAACATCAGATTATGTTTGTCTAAAGTCAAACTTCAGTGTTTTTGGTTATAGCTGAGGAGATAAAGAGATAAAGCTGAATACATGGACTGATAAGCATAAATTAGACATTTGTAATTGTGTAAAGACTATTCCCAGGACTTTAAGCAAAGACTCTCCAGGTGGGCTGAACACACTGGACTAACTCATGTGGGTCTGTGCGCTCTGCAGGAGAAGACCGTGGAGGTGAGCGATTGGAGGAAGAATGTGGAGGCCATGTCCGGCATGGAGGGTCGCAAGAAGATGTTCGATGCAGCAAAGGGCCCCACGCCCAGCCAGTGAACCAAGGAGCTCCACTTCATCACATGTCAAAAACATCACGTCCGCTTCAAAACAAAGAACTCAAACAGCACGACGTTTCAAAGTCTCAGAGATATTTTTTTTGTTATTCAATTTTACAGTCCTATCTTTTTCATATACCTCTCCCATTTCCTGTATTTTGTTTCAATGTTACTGAAATAAAGCAGCAAATGAAGATTGTTTGTTTTTTCAATGGTGTACAAAGGAACGGTTTTTACATGAACTTATCAATCAGTCAACGATTTTTGACACTGATATGCCTGTGTTGTTTCACACCTGCAGCAGAAATAAACCACAGGTCTTTAAAATTGATTCCAACTGCCATCAGTGAAGTGACAACAAACTGTTCCACTGGTGCACAGGTAGGTAGGACCCAATTCTCAAAACACAGCAGATATGGATGAGACAATTACAAATAAACAACAAAACCCAATCTGCAAACATGGACAGCAGCATGAGAGCAAAGCACTTAGCAGCAAGAGCATATGACCAGCAGCAGCAGGAGAGCTAACACCAGCTAGCAGGTGGCAAGAGCAGTCCGGCTACCTGCCTACCTGCAGCAGCAGCAGCAACAGCATTAACAGCAGCAGCAGCAACAGCAACAGCATTAGCAGCAGCCTGCAGAGGAGCAGCGGCCATACCTGGCATCTCAGCGGGGAATCAGTCGTGTGGATCAGGGTCTACAGTCCGACAACCGAAGTGACAGGAAGCACCAGGTGGAGGCAGCAGCAGAGAGAGAACCGGACCAACATGACACGGTGGAGACACGGTGTCCGGACCGTCGGTGAGTCTGTGTCACCGTCTCATGTTGAGAGAAGCAGCGGCAGCAGCGGAGAGCGGGGCGGGGGTCCCGGCTCAAACTGTCCGCCTCACTGCGGAAGGTGCGCGTGATTTGGGCTACAACATGTAGGAGTTTGTCACGTGGTTCATGAGCTAGCAATGAATGGTGATGATTTTTTTTAAAAATCTAAACAAATGTTCATACAAGTGCATACATTTATGTAGGCTATATCTATCTATCTATCTATCTATCTATCTATCTATCTATCTATCTATCTATCTATCTATCTATCTATCTATCGAGAATAGAATAGCCTATACTTAATACTTTATTAATCCCTTGCGGGAAATTCTTTCGTCACAGCACTCCAGTGTACAAATAGGAGTCCTTGGGCCAGACCAGATATCGGTATCACTTAAGTGGGCAAAACCTTACCTATACTAAATTGTTTTTAGGGTCAATATAAGTAAATTAAAATATGATAGCCTTTTCATAGGGGCAGCTTTTTAAATTTTTTCCACCTTTTGTTATTTTCCCGTATAGGCAGATTGTCATTCATTCTAAAAAGAACACAGATAGCCAATAAAACATTAAAAGTCATTTAAAGCAGAAGTAAGTGGTCCGGTCGTTTTCGCTAATGCTGCGTTCCTGGCAGGCTTTTGAAATCGTAAATTACAGCTTCAAGTCACAACTTACGACTTTGTAGCGTTCCAGGCAACCCACTCGTGTTTTTCCGACCTGTTTTACCGGTGAAAGTCACTATAACGGCCACTCGTAACCAGTGGCGGCCTTAGACATCTGGGGGCCCGTTTCAATATTTCATATGAGGCCCTACCCTGTTAAACATAAAATTATTTGCCAGCTATGTTCCCATGTGTCGCTGATGCTTTAAACCCTGAAAGGACGCAGTAACGCACTAACCATGCATCACAGGTACGCACAACACATTAAGTGTTAAAATCACTATCAGGGCAAGAAACCAGGACTTCGCAGAAAAAACGAGGACTGAAGTTGGTTTTCATCAAAAAGCAAAATCATTATGTAGCCTACATTTTCAGACAAACTACAGGCTTTAACAATATTCTGAATTTAAATTGGCAACAAAAGTAATGAGAGCAAAGTGCTCCGTGTTATTTCAGCACCACGACCACGGACAAGGAAAGGACGAGACATGCGGACAGACAGACGTCTACAGGCGCTGATCCTGTCGGTGCTGCGGTGCTGGAGCAGCCACTGGAGGCAGACAGCTGTCTCCTCCATTATTACAATCTGTAAATAAGCTGCCAATAATATCACATTTTAGTTGTGCTCTCGCTGTGTTTTATTTCTCTGTTAAGTTAGGACGTACTCATAGATCGCCTGTTTGGAGGCATTTTAACCCGAGGAAAAAAAGGAAAGAGGAGGAAAGTGATTGACAGACGTCAATCATCAGGGTACGCAACTGGGCGCACGTCAGGAGGAAAGCAGGAAAAACAAAAGGACATTAGAAAAGGAATAATACTGGGAGAAGGAAAACGAGGGTCTATTGATAGTTTGCGGGCCGTTTTCAAAGGTAAGCCTACGTTGTTATTGATATTTCCTGCCGTATTATTAATTAGGAGCGATTAGTAGGCTACAGTCGCGGTGTGGCATGATACGCGCATCAGTGGTTGTAGAGCGGATCAGGGGTCGAGTGTGTGACCGCACGGTGGACAGAGCTGTTTGTGTGTGTGGTGGATGTAGGCCTGTGTGTGTGTGTGTATGATAAGGTGAAACCTATGAATTATTGTACTGTCTTTGACTTGGTGGCTGGCAGCTGGGGCCCCCCCTGGTGGCTGGGGCCCGTTTCAATTGAAACGGTTGAAACATAGGTAAGGCCGCCTATGCTCGTAACTTCCGACCGATGAACTCGTACCAGATCGAACTGGTACCACTTCACGGTCGGAAAAATACGGGTTTCCTTGAACGCACCATAACAGTCCTCGTCCCTACGTCGCCACATTCACGGCGTCCCTTGGCTGCACACACAGCCCTGCATGCCGTTCTCTCTCCTCATTGGATAAAAACTGTAGGATACGATAAATGTTTTCTCCTCGGCTCAGAGCAGAGCAGAGTGACTGACAGACCCGTGTTTCGGTCCAAACACTCTATGTAAGTGATTGCTGTCGGAAGATATAACTATTTAAGACTTATATTAACACAAATCTATCACTTACTTCTGCTTTAACACTCTTTTTGGACATCACACATCATGTCACAGGGGACCCCAACAATGGTCAAGTGAAACCAGTACCTTTGTAAACACACCCACTAGGGATGCAAATTATCGAGTAATTCATTAATCGATAGTTGATAGACCTTATCGATCGATGATCGATTAATTGATAAGCGGCGATTTTCCTGAGAACCTAAATTTAAGGGGAAAATTCCTTATGGACTTTACACTAGTATTTGTTAATTTATTTTAAGAGCACAGCACAATGAAAATGTTTAAGTAGCACGTTATTTGGGACAGAGAGCTCTGAGGTTGAAGTCCTATCATAATGAGATGAGATGAGGTGAGAGAGCTGCGTTTCCATTACAGATTTTCGCAAAATAAAAGCGATATTTCTGAAACTTCGAAAAAGTGCAATTGCCATTTGCGGGTGTTTCCATTGAAAGGTATTTTGCGAATGAGCCGTAATGCGTCTTGCGTTTCTATGGTGACGGCAATCTCAGCTGCCGACAGCTGTTGCTGTTATTGTTATTAACAAAGACGAAAACAGCGCTTGATTGCTGAAAGGCAAAGCCCGTGTGGCGCTGCAGCGGCCACAAGTAAGGACGCACTCACACTAGGGCCAGTTGTTCCGTACCGCGCTGAAGCCCGAATCCCCCCCCCCCCCCCCCCTGTCCCCCGCTGGCCCGCACTCACACCACCTCCAACCCAAGCTGCTCAAGCACGGCTGCCTCCGTTGATATAGAGGGATTATTTGTTTACCAACACAGCGGATGTGCGCTTTAACCTGACTGCAGAAAGAACGGAGCCTTTTAACACCAGCGGTGATGAGGCGCTGACATCAAGGTGGTTGTGTCCACACACCCGTACTGGTTTATGTGACTTAAGGTGACATGTCGGCGCAGGAGGGAGTGGGAGCGTGGATGCGAGCCAGTCTCCTTCAACCATGCAGGGAAAAGGGGAATGATAGGAAAGGGTTTTCTAATTTATTGAGAAACAATGCCCAGGTCAGCAATGCATGACAATAAACATGTGGTTCATTTGTCCCCTCAAGTTACATAAACCAACACAGCTTGGACACACGCGCTGTTCTCCGCGGCACCGCAACGAGCGCTTTTTTTTTCTTTTCTTTTTTTTTTTTTTAAATTAAGCTCCGGTAGCGACCGGCTAAACTACGGTAGGATACTGTAAACCAGCGCGGATCCGGTGTGTTTATCAAAGCTTGTCCGCCGTGCTGAGGCACCGGGTCAGTTTGAGCTGCGTTCAGGCTGCATTACGACTCCTCAGGCAGCTCCGTGTCGGCGGCTTTTTGACTCGTTACTCACCGGTCGTCTGTGTGTTAGCGATGGTACAGCCTGAGTCCCGTAACAGTGTTGTCTCTTTTCACCTCCTCTCCCTCTCTCCCTTGTGTGCTGCAGTGCGCAGCGCTGCACACGTTTACACAGAGATCTGCTACATTATGTCGGCTTTGCTTGTTTACATTTCACAGTAAAACTCCCATTGAAAAGGAACGATTAATTGCAAGTAATTTAATTTAATCGATTAAATTCTTATCGACAATTAATCGATAGTCGATTAATTGTTTGCATCCCTAACACCCACACAGGTACTCTGGTGACCACTCCCACAGAGGTTAAATACCTGGGTCTTACTCCACTGTCTTTGTCTAGCTAGTGTGTGCGGACTAGTGAGACTTGTTGCGTATAACTGATGAAGCCCCTTGGATAAGAGGCGAAACGTCTTCCCAGATAAATATAAGACCAGTTGCCTACGATTCAGTTTGCCCAGAAAAGAACGATGAACCTGGATGAATGAGAATATCCATAGACATCACACATAGTTTTTTCATGGTCCTTCGAGCCGGAGCGAGCACCCATGCTGGAAAATGGACCCATGACCTGTTCAGCAACATGATGGGAGAGAGCAAGGAGAAAGGCCACAGTGGGAGAGAATGCCTCCAAGATATCTACAGACTTAACTTTATGGCAGGCCTCCCCAACAACCACAGGCCAGAGCGGCACCTGTATCACAGCCTCCTGAATCTGAGGCTGGAGTGGCACAACTATAATGGTTGGTATGGTTCCAGTCTTGATGGACAGAGTTGAGCAGTATGAGCAGGGTTACTCGGAGGGAGATACAGATGAGGAATGTAATATAGAGCCTCAACAGACACCATATGCATCTAACGACCCCTACTGCCCCCCAATGTGAGAAAGCCCAGTCTGAACCTAACCTATCTGAATCAGCACCTGTACCTGCTCCGAACCCCAGAAAGGTTTCCCTGTCTTCCAAAACATTTTTTGTTTTTCATGGGTACTGCTGAAGATGGCTCTGACTTACTTGTTGCCAACAGAGGAACCTGAACTGTAAAAATTTCATATCCTATTAGATCAGTTACAGCTCCTCTCTGCCCGCCATATTGCCCTTTCCTATGCACATGATCCACAACCATTCACTATGGCATTAGCAGCCTTAGAGTGACAGTATGGTCAACCACACCAGCTGGTCATGAGAGAGATGCAGACCATTTTAAATCTTCCTAGAGTAATTTCTGGAGATGATGCAGGCTTTCAGAATTTTGCAGTCAGAGTGAGATCATTGGTGGGAATGTTACAATCACTATGATCAAGAGAACGCATCGTCTCAGCATTCTGTGTACCTGTGATCTCCCAAATTCATTGTTCTTTGCATTCTTGGTATTGAGAATTTAACGTTGTTAAAGTGAGACTCTCTAACAAGGACAAAACCTTTGATACCTATGCCATCTTAGATGATGGATCTGAGTGCACAATGTTGTTACCTGGAACAGCAGAATATCTGTGCTTGGAGGGAGAGCCTGAGCAACTTGAGCTTCGTACAGTGAGGCAACAGACCGAGAAACTTGAAGGAAGGACCTTAGATTATCCGCTGCCTCAAGACAGGGCTTTCACATCCACCACCTTTTGTTCACATTTTGTTGATCTGCGTTCATCATTGTTCAGTTACCAAAATAAAGAACTGATCCAATGTTTTAATGTACACAGTACACCACATGGTTGTTGAGCTGGCACCACCACCACCACCCCACCCAGCATAGTTTTTTCATTGTCAATATCTATCTATCTATCTATCTATCTATCTATCTATCTATCTATCTATCTATCTATCTATCTATCTATCTATCTATCTATCTATCTAATTGGAATAAGGTATTGGGAAGAAATAAAATTTGTCAAAAAGTATCCTTAATTAGAAGATACATTGCAATGATTTAGACCTGACCATCGGATAATTGAAGCTTATTTACACCTATATTTCAATCAGGATAGACCATTTACGACAAGAGAGCCAGGTTTGAGGATGAAGATGAAATTACATTTATTGTGCACGAAATAGACTTTGGCGCTTAGACCACGGGTGTAGACCAGCTGAGTAAACTGATCTGGGGATGAGAAGCTTGCATCTGAAGTAGTTATATCCCCCCGGGCCTAGACACTGGTGGTGGTAGGGAAGCTTGAAGTCGCCTGATGAGGGAACTTCTCGGTTGAAGATCCAGGTTAAGACAGTCTGTATCTTGATGGAGGTGGTGCCGGGGTGGAGGTGGGCTGAGAGTTTTGCAGGAATGACGGCTGGATGACAGGAGAGAGAGAACTTTTAAATTTGATGCTAATGACTGATTGGTGGAAGGGAAAGAGGATGGCAGACTGTGATTGGCTGAATTATGAGAATGAGGGTGGAGCGAGAGGACAGCAGGAAAACAGGGAAAGAGCTTTGAGGCGTGCTTAAAGAGATAGTCTTCCTGTCTGAACTTTCGCTTAGCTTCATTACTGTAGATAAATTACTTGAAACACTACTTAACGGTTTATTACAAGTCTCTATGGCTGGCCAATAGTTCAAACACACCCAAAGGAGAGGATATGATGAAAGAAAGATGAGTTCCAAGGAAAGCACTTTTTTCGTTTTTGAACAGCAACAGTCTATTACTTTAAAGGTGATAAATACTATAAAGCTGCCAGTCAGCAAGGTCTATCATATCAAAACTTAATCTAGGGGTGTGTAGGAATAAAAAAATCACAACTAGAATTTGCCCTCCCAGGTGATACCGATATGTGAAATTTTGGGTCTTGGCCCAAGGACTAAAAGGCAAAGAAGAATATTATAGCAGAATAATACAATACAACAAGTTAAAATAGGAGAAAAAGATAAATTACAATGAAAATATTATAAAAATTTGTTAAATATTACCAGAATTACAAAGTTAAAAACTATAAGAATAAATCGAATCTATCTATCTATCTATCTATCTATCTATCTATCTATCTATCTATCTATCTATCTATCTATGATGAGCCAGATGAGCTCAAGGCTAGAGTTATCTCATGGTTTCTTTGTGCAATTAAATGAATAGTGAGGCTTTGAAATGTCATCCCATGAAGGTAGTAAACCTTAAAAATACCACCCAGTTTTACTAATTAATATTCTGATGATATTTCTACTTCTGAATCCGTTGCCTTCCTGGATAAAGAGAGATTGTCAAAGACAATTTTCAACCTTGTAGTCTGGACAGATGCTCTGGTGTAGTTCTCCTCTCTGCCACAGGGGGGCACTATCAGCTAACAGGAAGCTTAAAGACACTGAACGAAATTTTCCCACCAACAAGTTTGAGCCTGGCAAACTCTGTTGTTTGTTTTGATTGACTCAGGTGCCACCGTGCCAGACAGGTGGGGCTAGCAACAAATAGAGTCAGGAGGCTAGAGGCTGTTCAGTAAAAGTAACACACTTGAAACTCAATCCTATGATGGCCTGACATGCTGACACTACACTTTGTCTTGGTTGCCGCCCAACAAGAAGGATGTCAGAGATGTGTCTGGCAGTCAAGCCTTTTGGACCTACATTCAGGAGGAATATCTTAATGAAATATTGACATTATGAACTTGAAGGATTTGTTTGTTGATGTGGCTGCTCTGGGGGCTCTGTGATTGAAGTAATCTGTTCGGTAAACCACAGTAAGTGGCATTCAGGTGATGCCACCTTTTACCTTGTGCCAAAACATTGCGTCATAGAACTAATACTGATTTTACCTGCATTATGAGTGTGTGACTTTCTCCCTACATCCTTTGATGTAGAAAGCAGGTCAACTGACAACACCCCAGTCTGCATGGAACAAACAAACATTTAATTTTCCATTAACGCTAGAGAAAGGACAGCTCAAATATTTGGCACAGCCCAAACACACACACACACACACACACACACACACACACAAAGAGACAAGATAGACAAGTGTTGACATAGTGTAAGAAATTTTTTGTATGCAAATTCCTGCAGGTCAATATACATATCATGCATGATTTATTTTTATTTGCACCGACAAACATCAGGCCTACAAGTGGTAACTGGTTTTAATGTTGTGGCTTGTTTGTTGTACAAGCTGTGCATATGCAATCCCTCCAGCTACTGTGCAGCAGCATCACACCATGCAGTCACATTAAATCCTGCTGCTGCAGCGTACAGGGGGCTGGCAAAGGGAATCTATCCCAAGACAGACGTGTGTACACACACACACACACACAGGCTTCCCTTTGACATCATTATTTGCCTCATCAGTCATCATCAGTCACCTGTTTGATCTTGTGAACTTGTTTTCTATCTAATAAAGTCAAGGACACATGGATGAAATATCACAACACATCACTGCTACACTGCACATTTAACACGCATAATTACAGATTATTAATGTTATTATCCCTGGAACAGAAAAAACCAAAGTAGACACGCACATCACACCAACCAACCACCAGCTGAGTACAAACAATAAGCAAACGGAAAAGAACAAAGGTACTCGCGACTCTGCAGGACTCAGCGTAATAATTTATTGTGACGTACGTTTCGAGCGTACGTCACAATAAATTATTACACTGAGTCCTGCAGAGTTTGTTCGTACTCAGCACCCTCGTTGGTGTGATGTGCGTGTCTACTTTGGTTTTTTCTGTTACAGCGATAATAACATTAATAAGCCTATTATTTTTATTTTATTATTAGCCTATTACCTTTATTATTTTCAATTATCTCTGTAACACCAATAACAAAAGTAACAAACATTTAAATACTCAGTGACCATTTTAACTGTGACCTGACATGAAACATTTGTTATTGATTAGATTTCTGAAATTTTGACCCATTTAACTTCTTTTATCATTATTATTTTTACTATTATTGTTGTTGTTGTAGCAGTGATAGTAGAAGTAGAAACAGCAAGAGAGGTAGAAGTAGTAGTAGTAATAGTAATGAGAGTAACACTAGAAGAGCTTGTAGACTAATTAGTCTATCATCATCATTCTTCTTCTTATCCTCTCTCTGTCTCTATCTCGGCTGCCCCCCTTGATCCTGGTTGTCCACCACATGCTTGTTCATGGGTGTGATTCATGAATTTGCGCTGCATAAACAAAGTGAATTGAAGTGACTTGCTTGGACAAGAGTGAAGACTTGGTATTATCGGACTTCCCTCTGCTTGAACACGTCCTCAGAAAAGCACAAGGCACACAAAACAAACAGTCAAAGTTCATGCAGTTACGTCGTAGCTTTAGCCAAGTCTTGTGTGTTGGGGTCAGACACATTATTACCAAAAACCACTGGGAGCACCATGGCACCTTGGCAGGCTCTATACAGTCTGTTGTTCGATGACAGACTGTTGCGTGTGAGGACAGAAGGGAGGGATGTGAGATTAAAGGTGAGATGCAAGAGATGGAGCCAGTGAAGGATTTTCTTGTTACTTAAGCCTTCAACCCGCTGCAGGAATCATGCACAAATTATTTGCTTGTGCAACACTTGGCATGGTGTAACCCCCGACTAGTTTAGGGAATAACTGTAGCTGTTACATAATGCTGTGAAAGATAAAGCTTGTTGCTGATCAGCAGAATTATAACAAGTTTCTATAAATGCATGGAAACCAGAGGAGCTCTGCTCGTGTATCTGTGTACACAAAGGAGTGGGTTCATTTTACACAGATTATTTCTAACCTCCACATGCGTCTGCCAGACCCAGATACTGAAACCCAGCGAGAGCAGTAATCCTGTGGCGTTCGCTCTGGAGGTTTTTGCTGTGTAAAAATAGACAATGCAAGTCCATGGAGAATGCATGTTTTCCCATTCTAGCTAATGCCATGTGCCATCTGTTTGCAGGTATGTGCCCACCCATTGTAGACATGGGCAGCTTGCCGCCATGTGATCCACCGTTGGGTTTAAAAGCTTATGGCCAACAGAGAAGGGCACAGTATACAATTCCCCACAGAACCCCCCAGTCAGAAGCACACGTAGCACTATCTGGGTAAGTCTGTGTGTTTTTTCTCTCTTGCATGTTGATTAACAGTAAATATCGTAATAACAACATCTCAGTGCACTGAACTGTATTCACTTGCACAGGTATTGAATCCTTAACATGTCAGACACAGAGGACGCCGCATACGAGTGAGTAAATGCAACATTTCTGTAGAGGAGAGCAAAGTGATGCCGGCACAAATGGAACCAATAGTAACAACTGTTTCTTATCTTCTTTCAGGGAACAACGTAAGTCAGTTTATCTGTTTGCTTGCCACACATACACATGCACACATATAGTTTGTACTTACTGTGTATATAGGCTGCAGATTCAAACAGCTGCATGTTGTCAGCGAGAGACTGTGGCTGCATAGCTGCTTCAACTAAAGTATAAAAAACATGAAAGAACAATGCATGAATACTGTGATAATGAATGTATATATACTATATTTATATAGGCTATATATGCCCATGTTTAATACACGAGTGAAGTACATTGCAGTAGCTGACCTCTGCTCTTTACCTTTCTGTGCGGTGTGAAGAAGAGGAGGATATTGTTGGTATGTACTTTAAAACGAGCAATATCTCCAAATGCATCAACTTTAAGAGGCTGGTCGTGTTTTCTTTTATTTCTGCCACTTTGTTACCCTCTTTACACACCTTAAAACATCATCAGTTACTTAACACGTTGCATCTGCTAAGCTGCTGGCTTCACTGCACTGCACACTGTATTTTTGGCATGGATGGTGCCACCGTAGAGGCAGCTGCTGTCGTTCAGCTTCACTGCCAGATTGACCTTTGTCCTCTCAGTCAGTCCCGTGGCTGGAGATAGATTCACCTTGACTCAACATCCCAGAGGACCTGTCCTTTCAGCTAAAGCGGCGCGATGGGCTGCCATATCGCAGAGATAAAGAACCGTACCTCTATTTCTGTCTCCGTTGTGAGGCTGTCTCTGTACAGCCTCACTGTTTCCCAACACTGAGCAGCACCTGTCTCCCTCTGTGTGTGGAGTATAGAGCCACTGTTAATGTAGGTCAGTATGCTCTCAATGGAGGGACCTTGGGGAAGATGGAGGTGCAAGCACAATGCTCACTTTCATTTTTATGCCTGTTCGAGGTCTTCTAAACGCAGGTCGGCTTACCTGCTTTGCACTAGAGAGAGATTGAGTTCCCCTCTGTGGCCAAAGAGACTAAAGACTCTCTGTCACGTTTCCCCCAGTGAGGCCAGGCAGACCTGGGAACAAAAGGCACAGCACTGAGAAATTACTTTGGAAATGGTGCAAAGGCTAAAGGAAGCAGTGAGAAAGCTGGTGGCAAAATGGTAAAAATCAATTCCCTACTTCAGTCAGCTGCATCTGTTGTAATGTACATCTACTATTACTGCACTTCTAATTTTTAGTGAACCTCTCTTTCCCCAAAGAAAATAATTTTGAAAGACTTAAGATGTACAAATTCCTTAAAACAAGAAGATACGGTGCTAATTAGGTCTAATATTTTTTCAAAGGCATCGTCAGAAATACAGATGGCAGAAGTAATAATTGTGACATTGTCTGCATGCTAACGACATACTTGCTTTGCACAGAAGAGGAGGAAGAGGAGGAAGAGGTAGTAGATGATGAGGAGGAGGAGGAGGAGGTAGAAGGTAGTACTGCTTATGCTAATGTATGTTTGTCTGCATGCCAACATTAAACAGACATGACTTTGTCTTAACGCATCATTCACAACTTTGTTCTGTTGTACATTTGAGAGAATCCAATGGGGAAATGGGGAGGCAGAGAGAGGGGGATGACAGACATGAAAGGGCCGCCCAATGCAGGATTCTATGTTCTCTATACATGAAGCGCCTGCTTAACCTCCTGCACCTCTAGACGCCCCAGGGTTTTTAGATTTTTAATTTAGATTTGGAGATTAACAATAAATGTAAAGATTGAGTTGCTCTGAAAAAAATCACCATTTATTGGCAAAGTGAAAACATCAAAGCCTGGGAGAGAAACATGATACTACCGCTGATATCACACCTGTACCAGAGAGCCGTCAAATTTTCCATAGGGGTACATTTACGACCTAATTATAAAGTGATTCATGATGTTTGCGTAAAAGTCCCTTTACAGCTCCTGGGCTCACTGTATAAAACATTTTGTCTTTTTTTTTTTTCAAAATATTTTTATAGAAAAATACAATAAGATATTTCCAATTACAGGGATACAGTTATCCTTTTCTTTTTTTCTTTTTTATACATATACATATATGCATATCCCTTATCTGGTGTTCGGGTCACCAGTGACCCGTTTTCAGGTTTTAAATGCATACAAGTACCACCGAAATTTGTTTATAGCATCAAGGCTTTTTGACTGTGTCAGGAACCTCAATTTAAACAAAATAAAACCCCAAAAAAAATTTTCACAAAATTCTAAAATGTTCTGGTTAAAATTATGATGTTTGTGGTGTTCGGGTCAATGTTGACCCGGTTATAACGATAAGAACAATAATGAGAGTTCAAACTGAAATCATAAGTGCAAAACCAACTTTTTCATGGATAAGGAAGCCTAACAACGTAACCAAGAGATGAGAAACAAATGGAATGATAAATATTTGTTTCAGTGTGTTTTACAGCTGATTTAAGACTCGGGTCAAAAGTGACCCTAACACCATACTGTAGATGGTAGTGGAAAGCTGACAAGAGGAAGGTTCAATTAAAGCCAATTTGTCTACTGACAAAAAACGGCCCAGGGACCCACACCAAAAATATTTAAAGCAGTACTAAAGAACTTTCAGTTTTGGTTGAGTTTGGCGGCGCCTGTGGACCAAAGCGGTAGTGTTTTGCCTGAAGGAAGACTCCATTTCCCATGAACACTAGCGTGAAGCCCTGTAAATATCCTGCATTAAAATTAACAGAAGACATCAGAACTAAGTTTCTGTTTCCAGTGGATCATTTCAAAGTGAAAACACAAACATAATCCATTGCTAAAGTACCGTTTTGCCTGTTCCCTCCTCGTCGTGACTCGCAAAAGTGAAAGTGAAACTTAAGTGAGAGCAGGGTTCCTACCATGCTCCTCAAAGCTGCTTAGTGCCAGAGAAAGAGATACAGACCCCCTCAGGCCATGACAGAGGTGTCATTCAACTTGTTGTAAGTCAATGTGTCATCACAAAAGTTATGAAAATATTTTATGAAGGTTGAAAAGTTACTTAGTGCTGGTTTAAATCAATATTTTCATGGATAAGGAAGCCTAACAGTGTAACCAAGAGAAGAAAAGCAAATTGGATGTGTGATTTTAGTGTATTTTACAGCTGATCTAAAACATGGGTCAAAACTGACCCGAACACCTAGATGGCAGTAGAAAGCTAACACAAGACAAAGGATATGTAAACAGTCACATATACACATACACAAACGAAAATGAACAAACATTTTTTCTTTGTCTGTGTTGAGTGATATAGTTCAATGAAGATAAGTAAGTGGTAATGATTGACAATAACTACACACTACGAAGCATTAAGCATTACTAAATACTTAATTCATCATGTACTGTATAAAGTTTCATTGAGCATATTAATCCAGAATCCGGTGTGTAGTTATTTTATAAGTGTGACCGAATAGTTGATGGTGGAAGAAGTGATGGACATTTACTGTGACAGACTAATGGACAAGGTTATTCTTTGTTTCTTTGTAACCGGGCGGGAAAACACGTACCAGTTGTCTGTTGTGATAATGTAAAGCAGATTTCTGTGGCTCCCAGAGAGAAACACACCTACATACCATTCAAGTTAAACAGCACTGACAGGAGATGGTCAGAGACAGATATAGACAATCAGACCCTGAATTACGTAAACCAAAGACTGAGATTTATTCTCGTGTTTAAAATTCTGTGATTGGCCATCAATCACTAGCATCAAATCTGAAATGACATTTTCACAACCATACGTGCTTTTTATAACCTCAGTCTTCCTGGACAAAATCAAACAAACAAACCAATTTGAACACATACTCTTCAGGCGACACTCACATCTGCAAGACTGCCTGCAGGCGGATTAGGAGGATCCTGACCTCTGGTCAGTCGTCTTGTCCCTCAAGCCTGTCAGGAGCGTCTCATTCTCCACATGTCTGCTTCTCTAAATATTGACTTTGCACTGACCTTCTGGTCTGTCAACAGATGGTGAGGAGGACAATGATGGAGGTATGGACAGGTTGTGTAAAAAGCACAGACATTATGTTGAGTGACAGAAAAATGTAGCTTTGTGAGAATTTTCATGGGTGTGTTTAATACATTGCTTCATAAACTAAAGATTTTGTTTTCTGTTTTCTCTCTGTGGTTCGACAGATGATACAAAGCCTAAGTCAAGGTAAGAATATGATTGTAAATATCATATTTATATATAATCTAAAATACAATTCAGTAACACTTACACTCAAATAAAAACATTTCTACAATTTCCATCCTCCTCAGGCCTGGTTTCGTGCCCGGTCTGGCACCTCCAAAGATCCCAGATGGAGAAAAAGTGGACTTTGATGTAAGTTCATTTTAGGACATAAAGTTGGATCATTTTTCAGCTCACATTTTGATCTCTATCCCTATCATTTCAGGACATTCACAGGAAACGAATGGAAAAGGATCTGACTGAGCTGCAGTCACTGATCGAAGCTCACTTTGAGAAGCGTAAGAAGGAAGAGGAGGAGCTCGTTGACCTCACAGACCGCATTGTACGCTGATATGTCACTTTCTTGCTGCATGATCACACCTGAAGTCTTTCAGCTCTGTAACAACTCAGTTCCATTTTATTTTGAGTTAAGAGGATTTGTTTTGGTCTATTGGTTTTTCCTGTGGCAGGAGAAACGCAGGTCAGAGAGGGCGGAGCAGATGAAGATCAGAGCAGAGAGAGAGCGGGAAAGGCAGAACAAACTGAATGTGAGTCAAGTGACATTTCCAGATAATAACTGTAAAACAAGATCACACATCTCACAAGTTCTTGCAAGCCTCAGTCACAAATCTAAAGGCCAAACTGGCTTTTTACAATTACTGTATTATACTCACCATAAGGGTGCATGTATTGCCTTGGGGCTGTGCGCCTGAAAATTATATTTACTTTAACATCTATCACATAATGTCACTATGAAAATGCAGATTGAGCAGAGATCATATTGTGCTGTTTCTTTCCACCAGGAAGAAAAAGCGAGGAAAGAAGAGGAGGAGGCCAAGAAGAAAGCCAATGATGATGCAAGGAAGAAGATGATTCTGTCCAACCTGAGTTTCACTGGATACAAGGTGACAGTTTTGTCAAGATTTAAAACAAACTGGTTGACAGATTCCCGCAGGTTACCACATGAGCCCTCTGTTTGTCCAGCAGACACAGCCCGGAACAAAAAAACAAACGGAGAGGGAAAAGAAGAGAAAGATCCTCACTGATCGACGCAAGGAGTTAAATATTGATCACTTGAAAGAGGACAAACTGAAGTAAAAAAACAAAAAAACAAAAAACAGACACAATAAGTTCTCAGTGCTTTATCAATTGCTGTTGATTGATTAGCTGAATCTTGCCTGTATAGAGAGAAGGCTAAGGAGCTGTGGGACTGGATGCGCCAGCTGGAGGGAGAGAAATTTGAGCTTCAGTACAAGCAAACAAAGCAGAAGTATGAGGTAAGATATCTCACATAACTACAGAGAAACACCTTCTGAATGAACAAATTCAAGGACACCGGCCTTTATACAATGAAACCATCTACAATAAAAGGTCAAAGTAAAAGTAGAAAGTAAAGGAGGTACACAAAAATACTGTAATATCACTTTAGTAGTCATAGTCCATGCACATTTTTCTTTTTCTTGTAATTTTTTGAAACATGTCTTTGCACAGATCACGGTGCTGAGAAACCGAGTCAGTGATCATCAGAAAGTGTAAGTATGTTTTAGTGAAAGTCACATCATGGTACACACTATATGATTTTTATTCAGGGCAGGTCCGACATATTAGACATGGAATCAAGTACTTTCAGCAGAAATCAATGCATTTTTTTTCATATATAATAGAATATAATAGAAATACAAACTCAAGTACAAGAAGGAAGGAAGCCCCAGTCAAGTAAGTAACACCCAATACAATACCACCCACACTGATTGAAATATTCATCCAGTTTCCACCACTTCCCACTTCTCCAGCAGCTTCTATTGTTTGAGGCAGCTGTTTGTGCCAGCTGCCTGATAGCAGGACTAAAGTTTCCTGGACTAGAAAAACAAAAACAGGCAAACTCACATGAAAGGTGTTTTAAATGACCGACTGAAGTAGGCCTACAACCATGCCCTCAGTCTCAACTTGGGAGATGGGCTGTCATGGAAGTACAACAGCTGTTAGGTCTCATAAGTGCTATGTGATATTATCCATGTTGATGTGGCTCACAATAAAATAGTGACTGGTTGCTGCTGCAATTCAAATCATGTGAATCCTCTCTCCTGATCTCCTGTAAGCTGTGTTACAGCAAAGGCTCACACTGGAGCAAAACTTTAACCAGCTCAGACACTGGTACTGTAGCACTGGCTACGAGTCATTCATCGTTTCAATCTCCATTTTTTAATAGAGCCTATTATGTATATACTTAAATCAGTGTTTTTCAACCTTGGGGTCGGGACCCCATGTGGGGTCACCTGAAATTCAAATGGGGTCGCCTGAAATGTCTACAAAAAAACGAATTATTATTCTTTTTAAAATATTAAGAACATGACACAATTTGAAACAACTGTATTCTATACTTTCACTTCTTGAATATAAATCGAGTTCAAATAAAATGCAGCATAAAATTATCTGAGCTGGCGCATCTTGATTGACAGCCGTGATCGCGGGGTCGCCAGAAATTTGTGATGGGGTCACAAGCCAAAAAAAGTTGGGAACCACTGACTTAAATGCAAGAGTTGGCAAGTGTTCAGACATTCAGACATACATGAAAACCTAATTTGTCAATTGACCATTAATTGTTAAATGCATTCATAAATAAGCTGTGGGTGTCAGGTAACAGGGGTAAAAATATATACGCTATGACTTTTTCAATAACTTTTACTTTTTTCTTTGTGAAATTCTACAGAATTTTATGTCCTTGTGCAAATGTTAATCTAAGAGAACAGTAATCACCCTTTGAACTTCTGCTTATCTGTACTCGCACAAGTAATAAAAAGACTTTCCACTGACCTAATGAGATGTAAAAAAAATACTTGTATGATTCCTTATCAGCTGCCAGTCTAATAAAAGCTAATAAAATTGATAAAATGTCAAAAAATAAAAGGGCTAATCAATAAACATCAAATTAATAATGATAAGGGTAATAATGGCAAATTGATATCTACAATTTCCTCTCTGCAGGAATTTTCCTAGAATAATATAATTAATTATGTTGCAAATGCTGCAACATGTAAAGAATGAACTGAATTTCTGAAGAGCATCAATCACTGAGAACAAAGACACAGAAGGCAAAGTCAACACAGTGCTTGCAGCCACATACCTCATGATGTAAGGTTCACCACTGATGCATTTTCAATGTGAAGAGAATAGACAAGGTTCAGTATTACAAGTTAGACAGGATATCTGCTTTCTAATATGTCTGCACTGTGTGTTCACTTTACTCCCAGTTCAAAGGGCGGCAGGAGCAAGCGTGGTCTGAGGAAGTAACATCTGCCATCAACAGGAAGACATCAGTGAAATCAATGAGAGACAGATACTGAATTTTAATGTTTTTTTTAAAATACTTGAACAATGCAAGTTACAGCTCTGAAAACACCCTAAGACGTTCTTAAATAAGATATCTGTGAAATTAAATGCAGCAGTATATGTGGTCTCTGATCAGGCAATGTGGTGCAGCTTGTGTATTTTTTTTTTAAAACCAGGATTTGAAGTGTCTAACCTATTGTAATGACTTTAAAGTCTGCAAGAAATGCACTAATGAAGCAGTAACTAATTAACAGGATGTGTGTGTAGGACTTTGTGATTGCAATGAATATAAAAAGACATTTTATTTAATAAACCGGGTACAGTGTGTTATTCCTCCTAAGCCATGATTTATGGGAGCCTTACAATGAGCACTCCACTAATAATTAAACCCACACCTTTAATCAAGTCAGATTGTATTTGTTGGACCTATTCATGTGTAGTTTGCTTTGAAGAACCAGTTCTTATGGTTTGCAGTTTCACTCAGATTAGTGTGCCAGCTTTGCCTCTTTAGAGGCACACAGACATGCTGGAGACATTATAGCATTGTTACATGGCTTTGATAAGTGATCACCTATCTATCTATCTATCTATCTATCTAAGGTGAAATGATTATGAAGTAAGATCAGCCCTGACAGAGAGAGACTATACATGACCTCAGATTTACCTCACTGTCTGGTGGGTGGATTATGTGGATTGAACTAGAGTGCCTATAGATTGAACCATGGAAGACCAAAGTTATAATCTGATCAAGAGGGGACTTCCGGTTTGGCTGATGGCGAAGACGTATTGTGGAGTCGCTCTCCCAGGCCTAAAAAAATTACTCGCTTAGCAACTCAAAAACGTCATATTTATAAAAGCGAAGGTCCTACGAGTGGGGGAAGAATCATCTAAAACGAAAGACGAAAAGAAAAAAATGCCAAAACCACAGGAAAAGAACAACTCGCCGCCGAAAGCTAACGTTAGCAACGCCGGAGTAGCTCAAGCTAACACCCGTAGCGGAGCAACTGCTGCAAGCCAGAGAAATCCCGCAACAAACACTGACTCTGGGGATATCATCAAGGCGATTAATGGGCTAAAAAATTATATCAAGGGACACAATGATTGTCTGAAAAAGGAAATTATTCAACTGAGGCAAGAAGTCAATGGGAAACTCGATAACCTGGCAACGGCAGTGCAGAGCCTGTCGGACCGTGTTGACGAGGCAGAGACCCGGGTGGAGACGGGTGGAAACGGAGACGCTCTGTACGTGTATCAAACAACAAAGATTCCTGCAGCAAAAATTAACGGACTTAGAATCTCGGTCGAGAAGAAACAACATATGCATCTTCCGGGTGGCAGAGGGGGAAGAGGGAAACTCGGCAACACAGTTTGTGGAGAAATTCATTAAAAGCGAGTTGCCACTACCACAAGACATGGATTTGAAAATACAGCGGGCCGGCTGGCGCCCAGATCGCGACCTGATGCACCCCCGACCGAGGGGAACTGCCCATTGGTCCGACCTCCCATTGGTTCGACCTCCCGTTACTCCGACAAAATACCCACTGGTCCGACCTCCCATTGGTTCGACCTCCCGTTACTCCGACAAAATCAACCACAAGTCGGACCAATAGGAGGTCGAACCAATGGGTGGTCCCGTTAGTTTGAACTGTCATCGCTACTTTGTGACAAGCTCTTCCATTGATAGGAGCATGCAGCTTTCTCTCTCTCTCTCCAGGAGCCAGATCATGTCAGATCGCGCACAACCATCATAAATGCTGATCAAGATGTGTAAACTGATAATCAAAGCCCCCCCCCTCCGCTCGAGCATGGCTGAACCTGGCGGCTTGAGCTCACTTCACGGGCGCGAGCCTGCTGCAGCTGCTCCTGCTGACAGCAGACTGAGAGAAAAAAAAAGAGAGTAAATTTTGCTTTGGTTAGGTTCAGGCAATGAAGAAAGGAGTTGGTTAAGTTTAGTAAAAACACCAGGTAGAGGCTAGACAGGCTGGAAGCATAATGAGCGTTATATGTTATTAATATGAAGTGCTTGTCTTGCACATGATCCGTTTGATCCCAGAAAGGAAAAAAGGATCAATGCGCAGCCTCCGTTTCCTTTCTGATTGCGTCCGTCTGTCTGTTCGGAGTGGGGGAGAGAGAGAGAGAGAAGCCAATCCTCCTGTCTGTATACCTGTCTGTAATGTAAGTTTGATTTGATATGAATGTCAAGGTTTAATTATGGACACTAATGAGCGCGCAGCAGTGCGTAAAAGTCGTGCGTAATGACAGCTCCTCGTTGGTGAAACACAATAAACTGCACCTCTTCTTCCACGTGTGTCTTATTGACAGGTGGAGCCTATATGAATAATTATATAAATGCATAGTGAACGGTAAAAACGGAGAGTTGGACTAATGCTAATAACTAGTCCAGTTCGAACTAATGAGGACCTCCCATTAGTTCGAACTCTCATTACTCCGATTGTCGGACCAATGGGAGTTCGAACCAATGGGAGGTCGAACTAATGGGAGGTCGGACCAGTGCCATGGACCCCCCCCCCCCCCCCCCAGGACCCATTATTGTCAGCTTCTTGGAGTTTTACCACCAAAGAGTTGATATTGAGAGAAGCGTGGAAAAAGAAGAAAATACAAGTGGGTGAAAGATTAATCTACTTAGACCATGATTATGCGTCGGAGATTGTAAAGAAGCGCCAGGAATATAACGTGGTCAAAAAAGCCCTAAAAGAAAAAGGTATCCGCTTCCAGACACCGTACACAAGCATGCGAATTCACTGGGCCACGGGAGTCCGCACATACAGTACCGCACAGGAGGCACAGAGAGAGCTGAAGAAGCGCGGCTTCCCTGTGGAAGAACCGGAGTCAGCCGAAGGAGAGAGCCTCGCGGAGACTCGGCTTTTGGAGCGGTTGGGATGGCAGCAGGCAGCTGGGCGCCAGGAGAAGGGGCTCGCCGCGGCTCGGAGAGCGAGGGCAAAACTCCAGGAGTTCCAGAGAGGACGCACCGAGGAAACATGAACGTGGATTTAAACTGCATTACCTGGTATGGAAACTTTAAACTCGAGACTCTGATGTGAGTTGTATTTTGTTTTTTTTTCTCTAAGCTCTACACAGAGCATAAAACGCCTGGGAGAGGCGACTTCCCCTTTTTTCTTTGAAAAAGTTGGACCAGTAGGATGGCTGAGTTGTTTTTTGACTCATTACCCACCCTTAACATTGGGCCCTCTCGAGTGAGAGGCTGTTCCCTCGACCCACCAACGGGGTCACAGTTGAGGGGCATCAAGATCTCCTCTCAATTGCAGTTCATGTTAAGAGTTTGTTTTGTGGGGACGCTAGCTTGCTTGTTTTGAAGAGTATACATGATAAGGTCACATGGTCTGAAATGTGCTTCCTTAAATGTGAACGGCCTGAGCAACCCTGTAAAGAGAAGTAAGGTACTTGCTAAAATGAAAAAGGATAAGGCGCAAATCATATTTCTTCAAGAGACTCATATGTCCAAAAATGAACATGAGAAGTTAAAAAGGTTTGGGTATTTAAACTCCTTTTTTAGTTCATGCGAAAACAGCCGGAAACGAGGTGTGGCTACTCTGATTTCCAACAATCTGAATTTTGAATTCATTATGGAAAAAAGTGATATGCAAGGTAGATATATAATTATTAAAGGAAGGATTGATAATATCCTTGTCACATTTGCTAACATATACGCCCCCCCAGAGAGCAATAGAAAATTCTTTAAGTCTCTGTTAACATCTGAAAGTGAAGGAGTATTAGTCTGTGCAGGTGACTGGAACACGGTCCTAAACCACTCTATAGACACAACAAGTATAAAAAGACATAAATGTCTGAAGTCAAGAGATCTCAACTTGCTAATTCGAGAGACAGATGTTTGATGTCTGGAGGAACCTGCATGCATCTGAAAAAGACTATACCCACTCAGCTACTCACCGGGTCCACTCCCGACTAGATTTCTTTTTGATGAACGTTACAGATAGACACAGGGTGAGGGAATGTTCCATAGGAACAGCGGATATATCAGACCACAATGTAATTCATTTAACTATACATCTGAACGACAGACAGAAGTGTACACTGTGGAGACTAAATATCAGTGTTCTAAACAAGGAAACTGTTGTTAAGGAGATTAAAAGAGAAATTAACAAATCTAAAGGATAACATGACTGGTCAAGTGGACCCGACCATTTTATGGGACACAGTTAAGGCAATAATGAGAGGGAAACTCATTTCAAGAACAGCATATCTAAAAAAAAAGTCGATGAGGTCAAAATATGATGAACTAGAGGAAAAGTTGAGAAAATTAGAGAAGCAACAACCAAAAGATGAGGACAAAGGGGTAAAAAACCAGATTAAAGAATTAAAAGTTCAAATAAATAATATTCTGAATGATGAATTGGAAAAGAAATTGAGATTCACTAAGCAAAGCTTTTACGAGTCAGGCCCAAAAGCAACTAAAATTCTAGCAAAACGCCTTAGAGCTCAACAAATGAAACATACGGTACATAAAATTAGAGATCCTATAACTAATGGAATAACTTATGAACCAGATGAAATCCATAACATTTTCAAAGATTACTATGAAACTCTATATTCGCAGCCCAAAACTGTAGATGAAGAAAATATTATACAATGCTTGTCATCATTAGACCTCCCCTCCATAGGAAAACTTCAAAATGATAAATTAATCGCTCCCATTACAAAAAAAGAAGTGGACATGGCTATCAGTAAACTGAAAGCAAATAAATGCCCTGGAAGTGATGGCTTCCCGAATGAATGGTATAAGATCTTTAAAGAGGACCTCTCTCCTATTATGTTAGATTCATTTAATTGGACTCTAAAAAAAAGCTGTGACACCACCATCATGGAAAGAGGCAGTGATATCAGTCATTCCAAAAGAAGGGAAGAATAAAGAAAATTGTGAATCATACCGTCCAATCTCTATTTTGAATTTAGATTACAAGTTGTTTACCTCTATTATCTCTAAAAGAATTGAGCATCTCCTGCCCGACTTAATTAGTGAGGATCAGATGGGGTTTATAAAAGGACTGTCACAGCCTGGCTCTTACAGCCATGACAAAGAGGGAGAGACCACCGTGGCAACAATTAACAAATGTTTATTTAATAATAATAAATAATAAGATACTGCAACAAAAGACCAGATCATGGGGTGTGAGAGTCAGTAAATAGGTATGTAGAGCATGTTGTGTGAGTGTGAGACGTATGTGTGAGTGGGGTGTTGTAAGGTGCATAACACAAAGGAGCAACAAAGTAAACTAAGGACACTGCATCGCCGTCACCGGTACCTGCAGGAGAGGGGAGAAGGAGAGAGAGTGAGAGCAATCAGCAGGCCTGGCTTTATAACCTGGTGACACCGGGCCCAGGTGTCACCGGCAGGCCTTGATCAGGAGGGCGTGACCAGCGGTATGGCACCAGCCCACCACTGGGGACGCCACAGGACGCCAAACTCAAGACAACATCAGACGAACTTTACACATCATAGAACAGATTAATAAAAAACATCTAAGTGCAGTACTGGCCAGTTTAGACGCAGAAAAGGCCTTTGATAGGGTCTGCTGGCCCTTTCTGTATTGCGTGCTAGAGAGGCTGGGCTTCAATGGTCAATTTGTCGGGTGCATACTGGCTCTTTACAGGGACCCAACTGCTAGAATAAAAATCAATGGCCATCTGACAGGCAGTTTTAAGCTATACAGAGGTACCCGCCAGGGCTGCTGTCTTAGCCCCGCACTCTTTGCGATATTTATAGAGCCCCTAGCACAGAGTATAAGACAAAATAAAGAGTTGAGAGGAATCAACATAGCAAATGAGGACCATGTAATAGGACTCTTTGCGGATGACATTATTATCTATCTTCAAAATCCTAATTCAACACTCCCTAAACTCATGGGGACTCTAGATGAGTATGGTCAAAAGTCATCAACATAGCTAAGACACAAATTCTCTCTTTTAATTACACACCAAGTAAAGATATTAAGCTGAAATATAAAGTGAAGTGGGAAGCAACATCAATAAAATACTTGGGTGTGTTAATTAGTCAGAAACTTGATAATATATACGAAATAAACTACAAAATAATAAATGACAAGATACAGGAAGACATTAAAAAATGGTCCACACTAGGGTTAGACTTTAGTTCAAGGATCGAGGCAGTGAAAATGAACCTGTTGCCAAGGTTACTGTACCTCTTTTTATCTTTACCTGTCAGAATCCCAGACTCACAGTTTTTAATGTGGGACAAACAGTTATCAAGGTTTATCTGGGCTGGAGCAAGACCAAGGGTAAGATTTAAAACACTTCAAATTGACAAAGAACATGGCGGCCTTGCAGTACCAAACCTAAAGGAATACTATTATGCTGCCCAAATGAGATATTTTGTCTATTGGTGCTCTCCCGAGTACCAAGCTAGGTGGAAGCACAATGAACTGAACTTGGTTGATTCTCCACCTCAAACCAGATTAGGTGGAAAACAACACACAGACCACAAGGGAGGAAATCTAATCTTGGAGAATGCTTTTAAAATTGGTATGAGATAGTTAAAAAGTATAAACTAGAAGGAGACAGTAAACTTTTAATTTGGCCTTCACAAACATCTCTGTTTAGTCCTGCTGTAACTGACATCACATTTGTAAGGTGGAGAGATAAGGGGATTAGGCTACAGCGATGTGTACACTCCTAGAGGGAAAAACTTTCAAAACTTTTGAAAAACTCAAAAGAGAATTTGGTTTAGATAATGGTGACCTGTTTAGATATTTACAGCTAAGACATTTCTATGAGACAGTAATCAAAAGAGGAGTTTCTACAGAAGAAAACAAAGTGATTGAAGTATTCACTAATGCTTATAAATGTACGCCTGTTAAGATTGTTTCTAAGTTGTATAGAGGTCTACAAAAACAAAATGGAAGGAACTCACTATATGTGAAATTTAAATGGGAACGAGAATTGAACATTAAACTGTCTGACACTGATTGGCATTCTATGTGCAAGAACTCAACAAACCTCCACCAGCTCTAAAAGATGGAGGGAGTTTGGATGGAAGAATTTAATTCGTTTTTTCATCACACCACACATCAAAAATAAACAAAAGGTGAACAGCAGCAATATTGGAGGAAATGTGGGCAGTTGAGTGCCGATCACTCGCATGTTTTTTGGTCATGTGTAAAACTGCAGGGGTTCTGGGACAGAGTGGTTCAGATTCTGGAAAAGATTTTTTCTTACAGGATACCCAGAGACCCCCGGACTCTGTATCTGGGTTCGTCTCCAGAAGATACTATTCAAAAGAAGGACCTGTATCTTTTCAAAATATTGAGAAGGCCATAACAAGAAACTGGTTGAAAAGTGACCCTCCAAGTCCAGGGCAGCGGCTGGATATTGTTGAGGAGATTTACTTGATGGAAAGACTGACTTACTGTCTCAGAATGAAAGCAGGGACCTTGGACCAAAGGTGGCAGAAATGGTTTGTGTATACGAAAAAAGAAGAGTCTAATATGCAGCAGACATAATGGACAGGGATGAAAGCTGCAACCAGAGGGGTGTGCCCCACATCCACTTGTTACATATTTAGTTATTTTTTAAATATTTTTTCTTTATTCTTCTTTATTTACTTTTACTCTGTTTTTCTTTTCATCTTCTATCATTGTGGTGACTTGCATTGTTGTGCAATGACTCTTGTTTATGTAAAACAAAAAAAGCAAAATAAATAAAGAGTTAAAAAAAAAAAAAAATCTGATCAAGATGCCCATCTGGGTCAAATAGCAGCACGTACTTAAATTGCAGAAAATAAATGATCAGGGTGGAGTAAACAGAATTTTGAAGATGTCTTGTTCATCTGCCCAGAAATGTTGCAGCCAAAACCGATGTAGATGGGTGTGATGAGATGTGAGCACGCTGACAAAGCCTGACGTGACTCGACAAATGACTAACGATGAACTCAAATTCCCACATGCAGTGTTTATTTGTAACTTTCCCAAACAGCTTCTCTGACACTTTTTGGGGCAATACAAGTAGATCATTTAAAGATCACACACATACATATGAAAAATAAGATGTAAACACACATCACTATAGCTCTAATAGCAACCATAATAAAATCTAGCAACAGAGAATAACTTCTGTTAACGTTCTTATGTAGTTAATAGAGATGTCATGGTTTCAAAAGTACGGTGGCCCTGAGAGCTCAAGCACTGCAACTTAAGAAAATGTATGCATATTAAGGAAACAGCTTTATCACTTTGATAACTCATGCGCTCTTTAAAACACAAGGCTTTCGGTTAGGGGTGCAGGTGTAACGGATGTGCACTCAGTCCACCCATAAAAAAACGTGCTAACCAACCCGTCAACCTCTTGGTGAAGAGGTTAGCATCGTCGCCTCCGGTGCAGGAGGTTGTGGGATCGAACCCCACCTAGGGCAGGCCGTGAGAAACACAACGCAGAGGGCCAGATATGATCATCGGCTACACAGGTACCAATGGACAATTTAGCCCAAAAAAGTTAACATCAAAGTTGAATCCTAGCCAGTTTCATAGTTTGTAGTGTCCTCCCCAACAACTCTGTTGTGTTTTGGGGATTTGCAGTGCATGTGTTGTCAAACCGATGTTGTTTTGCAGCACATTTAGCAGACTGTTAAGCTGTCAGGGCCACTGTATCAAACAGCAATTTCAGTGCAAAATAACCATTTTGTTAACAAAGTTAATTGAACCATATCACAGAACAAAAGCAACAACAAAAGCAAAGACAAAAATTACAACATTTGACAGCAGTACAAACTTGCAGAAAAACAGTCTCACTGCTAACTTATCTCAACCTTCACCTTACATGTTAAACCTTCCATTTGCAGACATGTGTAGTCATTTGCTGATGGATGCATTATATGGATAACTGCAGAAAGAAAAAAAAACTGTTGATGTGAAATAAAAAGGATGCTGCTCCAGCCTGGTGTGTTTAATTCCTGTGGGAAGGTGCAGAGAACTTGCAGGTGTGTCGCTTTGTGATGTTCAGAGATTTGTTGAAGCTCTTTGTTACTGGATAACTTGAACAGACTTTAGTGCCGTTGTGGTGATGTCATTTACAAATGAGGCCTTAGTCATTCCTTGCTGCGGGACAAATAGTTGAGTATTAATCGGTGTACCACCTAAGCAATTACACCAAATTTAAACTAATAATCACTGACAAACCCATGAACTAAGGTGAGCTGTGCTCATGGCAAATTCTCAAACATGCCTCGAGTTGCAGGGGAAATCTGTTCGTTATAAACATCAAAGATGGTTCCTCATGTGTGTGACAGTCATGCAAGTGTTTCCTTCAACCTGAGCTCCTAGATTCTTTAGCTGCATTGCTTTAGATTTTATTTTAAAACCCCCAATTTTTCAGTCTTTCCTTCTCTGTTTCTTACAAATACCTAAGAAAGGTGTGGACTTCAGAGACAAAGTGGACACACCCAAACACTGACACATTTTCCCAGACAGGTTTAAACCTCAACTCACCTTCTTCAGGAAGCTTTGCAAATCTTTTTCTGACCACAGGTTGTAGAGGAAACAGGACGCAGCTTTGCTGGCCTTAGGGAAATACCTGAGACGGAGGGAAAGCAATTGTTATCGGATCATTTCTGTAAATCATTGATGCATGCAAAATTTAGTCACCGATGAGTCATAGGTGCTCCCAATAGTCTTATCTATTCTTACTGGTACACATCTCGCTGCACGTCTGATGACTTACTTGTTTTGGCTGAGAGAGCTTAGTGACTGAATCAGGCCGTTGTTTAACAGGCGTTTGCCCATTTCAGGTTCCTTCAAAAGCAGACAGTTGGCAGCCTGACAGGCCATGGCCAGAGTGTCATCAGACTCATTCCCTTGTGCGGTGCCGGCGGTGATGATTCCCAGCATCTCTGGGAGGGCCTTACGAGCTTCAGTGATGAGGCAAACAAAGTGAAATCCTACTGGTCATTTAACCCAAGCAAACACAAAACTGCAAACACTTGTTCAAAACGATGGATTTTAGTGATGACTTAAATCTGACACCTTCGCAAGAATAACAGTCGGATGGATTCTCTTCCACATACTCTGTCTCTTTGTATTGTAGATACTTAATCATATTTATCTTTGCAGGTGACATGATTTATTTTTTTAACTGGAAAGAAAACAGAGCAACGCCCTACAGGTTTTCTTTCACCCTCTTCTTACCTAAAGCATTGTGCAGGTTTGGGTTCTTGGTGAAGTTTCCTACCAAAGCCACTGCGTTCCTCTGCAGATTGACTTTGTCAGACTTCAAAAAGGGGGTGATGACCTGCAGGCCATTCAGCTTCTGCACAATGGTCTGACTCATTACACCGGAGACCTGTGAATACAGATAAATGAGATCAGCTCCTCAACTCTGCATAGAAAACCTAAAAGAAAAAAATCCTGGTCAGTGTGTAACAGCAGGAGATTTCTTTTCTTACAATGCCGTCGTGTGTGGTGAGGTTCTGCAGCGCTCCACAGCAGGCCTCCTTCGTCTCCTCTTGCTGGCTACTTTCAAGCAGATTCAGGTAATTCTGCAGAGTCTTGGAGTGGAACAGCCAGCCTGCTCCGTTAGGCTGCGGATCCTCAACCACCGGGAAGTCAAAGTGACGCTGGATGAGAAAGAGGCAAGAACATCAACACATTAACATGTAGCCTCTGAACTCTGTGTATTCTTGGCTTTGTCCTGCAATATTGTCAGTCCTGTTTGTATTTGTACTCAAGCATGTAGATAGTTGCATTATATAGTCTGCCAATGACATTTTACATACATTTGACATTTTTATGTACATAAAAACTGCATACACCACATTAACATCCCAAGCATTAATTACACATATGTTCACCAAAACAGGTGACTGGTGACTGATCTGTCAACCCATAAAGCCATGGAAAATAATTAAAACTACAAATTAAGTGTTGAATGAAATAACTAATGAATCTGAATGAACTCTTAAACTGGTCTGGGATACACATCAATCAGCCACATTATTCAGAAAGCAGGAGCAAGCAGCGACAACCACATACGTATACAGTATTCAGAGTACAATAGTGTCACTCTGTCACCCTCAGCCTTTGACAAGATAGAATGTAATTTTAAGTGGCCTAATGTTGGTACTTATTTAATGAATAAGTTCACCAGAGTTAAAGGATTAACCATAAGACACATGTTGACAGGTTCAGTCTAGACACACTGACAGGTAAAATGAGCTGACATGATCAAAGGCAAAACCTGGTTTACAGGGTGATATCGATTATTTTGGGGTTTAAGGTGGATGAAGATTATCTGCATGAGATGAATTATGAAGTGCAAGTTACCATCATGCGCAGTTCATCTCACTGTGTGATTATGCAAAGAGTTTGATGGGAATAACTCTGGTGTCATTTCCGCTTCGGGTAATTGAAAATTCCAGGCACACCATGTAACACAGAGCCTCTAACACGCTCCTACGCACTGTCTGTGAATCAACAACATCGGACATCTGTAGCAACAGTGACGTCAAACCTGCAGACCTTCTGTATAACCACTCAAAAGGTTGAACACTTGCTGTTTAACCACCTTGTTCAGTCTTAGACCACAAACATGCAAATCATCAGAGTAAGGGCTGTTTGCCAGGGGTTCGTCTCACCTCTTGCTCAGGCGCTTTGCTCTGTGAATTGAAGCAGCTAATGGGGCCCGTGTCTTCCTGGCTGTTGCTCCTCTTCCCAGTCTTGGCCAGAGCCGTGATCCTGCTGAACAGAGTCGGGGCCTCGGCCTCCAGCTGGAACGTCAGGTTGTGCAGGATGCACACACAGTTTTCTACAGACTGTTTCAACAGGGAGAATAGTACATAAGGGCACATGTAAAAGTGTTGTTTGTTTTGGGACAAATACATTCACTATTATCATAATGACTTGATCAGCAGGAGCAACAACATCCATACCACAAAATGCAATCTAATTTAAAGCTTTGAAAGAAATAAAACAGCTGTAACAATTGAAATGCTCAGGTCTTGTACTGTAAACTGGTTGGTGTATTATGCTAAACAGATAATATCTTAAACACATTACATTCTCAGTGACTATGGGTCAGTCTTCTTGACAGAGCACAGTGATTTAAAAATTGAAAAATAAACTAATGAAAAACAATAAGCAAACAAGTGGCTAGTAGTAGTAGTAGTAGTAGTAGTAGTAGTAGTAGAAACAGATCATGATTTCTATTGAATCTATCAATTATTCTGCTTGAGAAGTCTCTCTGGTGATCCATAACCCCAGAATGTAATCAAACACTGTGTATCCTGTCGGTGGTGCTTTCAATAAATTCATTAGCACATCCACAACTGAAGGTAAAATATTATAGGACTCCTCACAGAACACATTCAAGCTATGACTCAGACACTGTTGTTTTTGGAGTACTCCTAATGAAAACCACATGTCAGTCACATAAAAGGCAGATCAGCTGTCCCTAATGACAAATGCCTGTGTTTTTCCACACTTGTCATGAAGGTGTGTTGTACAGGTGCCTGAGAAAAGGGGAACTCAACGCAACACACACACACACTGCAGGATTAGTGGGCAGTGTAAGTAAACAATGTCTGTTTGTTTCACCTTATCGTCTGGTTTTCCTGCTTCCACAGAGTCACTAACATATTTGACCAGAGAGTCGACCAGCCCTCGACATTTTCTCATCGCCTGTCTGTTGTTCTGCTTCGCGCTGCTGATGTTTCTGTTGGAAATAAAAATACATTTGTCAAAAGCAGAGTGTGAAGAAGTGACAGATTCAATGTCATGTCAAAGACCTTAGTGTTGCATTGCAGCAATAGCTACTGAAGCTGACCGCAGCCTGTCCCATCCTGTATTACCACTTCCGTGAAGATTCTGTGCTAACTCCTTGTGAGCGAGTCAGTGCAAGAACAGTAAACACACAACAATAGCTGATACTCTTAGCATCCAACTACCACCACCATCACCACCTGCTCACAGAAAGAAATGACATTTGGCGGCAAAGAAAAGAAAAACTCACAACGTTCTGGACTGGACTGGTTCAGGACTGGTAGCCTAAGTAAACGGAGCCTAAGGCTAATGTTAGCAAAACCCGACATATGACTCCTTTAATCAACATTTGGATCATAGAATACAAGACTACAGAACATGCAAAATGCATTAAATATTTGAACTATTGATGTAAAAATACTAGGTATTTTAGCCTTTCATCCTACTGGAGAGGCCTTTTGGATCAAGGGGTGAAATGTCTTCAAGAATCAAATAGAAATTCAGAAGCCTTCACCTTCAGCACCTAATGAATCAATTATGACTCCACCAGATGTACTTGTTTGATTAGCAGAAGTTATGACAAAGCCTTGCTGCAAAGCTTTCAAGTAGGGATTGACTAGAAATCGTTGTCTTGGTCTGTCTCGTATTGTCTGACTGAGATTAAAGGGATAGTTAAACATTTTTGGCAAAATAATGAAATAATCATGTATAAGTATGTAACATTACGACACACAAAGTAAATACTCAGAACTTTTGAAATCACTCTGCACAGCCGTGTCTGACATGTAAGTTTCGGCTACGCATTCGAAAACATCTCTGTCTCGTAGCTAATGTTACATTATTATTTGTAGGTCACGCACTTGTCCATGAGAGCGTTTTGGAGTTGTTGGATTGTGTATTTGATGAGTTTGATGAGGGACAAGGGACCAGTACCGTTCACCACCATTGTGTTCAATGAGCAGCTTGCGTCTCTGCCCCACGGATCTCAAAACAACATGCACTGATAATTAAAGGTACAGTAACAAACCTACCCCTACGGGATTATGGCAATAGGCGAATGTGCCAAAATGTTGAACTATCCCTAATTACATTTTACCTTAAAATCATGTGCCAGTACATCCAATGCAACCACGCAAATAACAAGACAATTACTCCTTTCTGTCTGACTAGGAAGTCAGCCAGAGGATTTACATTTAAAATGTGTTTGCTGATGCAGCAGAAAGCATGACAGTTTAGGGCCTGTGATTCAGATTTTGATTGATGGTGATGCTATACAGTACATGATAATGTCAGATCACGAAACACCTACAGAAACACCTACAGACCCCTGAGGGGATTTTTTATCAGCAACGGCATTGACAGAAAATGCTTTCCAGGTGCAGACAGGTAATTAAATGGGATGGAAAAAATGACATAGAACAAAAGGCTCATGCTACCAGACAATACATCATCAACAACTCTCATCTCAAGAGCCTCATTTAACCTCCATGAAGGTAGGTTTTACTGTAGGGATGCTACTGTATATTAGACTCAACTGAGTATCTATATCTATATCTATATATATCTTATATATAGATATAGCTGCAGCAAATTGGCTGTTAATAATTTTTGCACTGGTGCTTTGGATTATGACGATTCTTTTCTCATGCATAACATCATATTCAAACAACAAACCCGCCCAGATGAAATGCTCTGTTACTTAGTATTAATTTCTCTTGAGCCTATTTTTTTCTATCATGTTATATTTTTATAAAGAAGTGTATTTATTGCTTGCTTTGGGGTATGATTATAGCTCATGTGCAGTTGTATGTTTTGCTTGCCTTAGACATCCAGTAGCATTAAAGAGGAGCTCAGGGTCTTGGTTTGCCCTGTCAGGACCTGTTGTGCAAGGCAGGATCACACGCTCCATTAGGACAGGCAAAGCACTCTTCAGCAGATCTGGCTTCAAGTTGTCTGTGGAAGACAAATTCCACAGGAGACCTGGTAGAGAAAAATGAAGCAGTATGTTTACCAAATGTTAAAAAAAAAGCCTTTTGTAAAAAAAAAAAAAAAAAAAAATAGACGTAAATCCATGCTGTGATTTACAGGATGTTTGTGATGTTCAGGTGCACTCTCACACACTATTTTAATAGCAGCTTAAGCTTTGTTTAATATTTGTTTAATTACTAAAAGAGCATCAAGTGGATTGTGGTAACACACTACAGGTGCTGATGCATGCACTTCTAATTGACTGTGGGGCCTGAACAAGATTACTACGTTTCACTCACACTCACATGGCTGTGGGAGTGTCTGCTGCATGTGTATAAATTGGTTTCTATACGTAGCTACATCAGTGCCACTTTGTACCTGTCAGCTGCTTCTGTATCTCTACAGAGTTTGTATCTCGGAGCAAAGCTGCAGCCTCTGTGATGCCCCCGTAGCGATGAATGGCCTCCTTGACACTGTTATTTTTGAAGGACAGGTTGCGCAGAGCAGCCGAGGCTGTCTGGCTCACCTGTGAGCTGGGGCTGTGCAGCAGAGCCACCAGGGGGGGGATCCCATTCAGCTTTATTACCTGCGGGATAAGGAGGCTTCAGCAGTGAGCACACCTGGGGAACACAGTGATTCACCACAAACCAAATGACAGAGACTTTCAACAATGATCTTAAATTACATTACTCAATATTTTCTAGACCATATGAGCGGAATCTTCACTTTGAAAAAAAAAAAGACAGATAAAAACATGTTTGTGGTGCAAGACCCAGACCTCCAGGGACCTCCACAGAAATGCCAGGTTTGCTGCATTTTAAAGTATTGATGCTCAAGATTTTTCAAAAATCAAACCATGTTTCGATCATATTTCATGCCTGCCCCCCCCCCCCCCCCCCCAATAACCTCCCTGTATCGTAGCTTTGACTGCAGTGGCAGTGTCAGAGTCCACCATCATCATGTCTACCCACGCAGCGTCACAGTTCACTGTTCACTCTCTTAACACCCTATCAGACCTGTATCAAGTTCCTGCAGATGCAAACCAAGTATTTCCTGCTGCAGGTTCATATTGAGAGCATTTATCTTGTGAACATTGGTCTACCCACTGTGTAAACAGACACTGGTTTATTATTTTTTTTATTGTGCAAGGAATACTTGCTGCAGAATGAAACCATTTAATACCATGGGTTTCACCGCATCAAGTTGCAAAGGTTTTAACTTTACTGTCTTTGGTAGTTTCGCAAATTACAGCTTTAGATTGTTTTGTACTCACATGATAAATATTCTGAAATAAAGTTAACTTCAAATTTAGGACTTTTGATGGGGTGAGTTGCTATTGATTTAATTCTCATTTTCGTAAGAGTAGCCTATATATCTAAAATATATTGCCCACCTTTGCGAGTGCTGCCATTTCATAAGCTTTCTCACTGAATATCAGGTTACATCAGTTTGACATTATAAAATAAATCGATAAAAACCATTAGACAAACCACCTCATCTTTGGTCTTGTCATCAATGAAAGTGTTGTGCTGAATGTAGGAAGCAGCACAGTGCTGAAATGTCTCATTGTCACTGGAAAGACACTCCACAGCCTCCTTCATAGTCATATCCATAACCTCTTTGACTCCATTTAAGCTGTAAAAACAAAAATTACAGTCCAAATGCTATTCATACACACTGTGAGTTGGACAACCTCAGTTAGTTTCTGCACACAATTGTCTTAAAGGGACAACGAGGAGTTTCTATTCGGTTATAAAAAAGTCTCACGTTAATGTGGATGAATCTCCGCTACCCACATTTGTTAATGGGCCCATTTTCGATAAATATATTGTTCTGTCTCTATCGTTATTTTGTTATTATTAGTGGTGGTGGAAATGCTGGTCGAGCCGACCAGCGTTTCCTTCGTGGCGAGTCATGAGAATAACGCAGCCAAATCGCCGTTTATGGTCGGAACTACGACGGTAACTGAACCTCTTTGAACCTCTGACTTTAATTCTTTATGAATGAAAACATGAGTTTCCAAAACTCCTCGTTGTCCCTTTAATATCATATAAAAAAATTTCAAAAATGAATCTGGTCAGTTCCCACTCACCCAGAATCTTCTTTGCCCTTGACTGCATCATCAATGACTGCAGACTTGCAAAGCCTGGATGAGTCAGTTTGGGTGTAGATGACCGGGGTGTGTGTTTTGATCGGACTTTTGTTAATTGTATTAGATGTCAGCTGGATTCTGTTAGATATAAACTGACTGGAGGGCCTTTCTGTCCTGTGGATGACCTTGTTGGAGAGGAACCTCTGCATGGGAACTGAAGATTTTGTCACAGAGTACTGCAAGGCCATATCAGGCTCACTGCGGGTGGTGTTGGTCGGACCAGGGGTGACGGGGCTGATGGGAGCGTAACTCCTCTCGTAGTAATAGGCTGAAGGTGCCCTCTTCATCTTCACGCTGGTTCCCTTGGAAATGTTGACTTGCTGCCGGTTGGTGTTTTTCTCGAGGCTGCGCTGCAGAGCCAAAGGATACATATGTTTGTAATGAAAGCAGCGAGGCCAGGAGGCAGAATGACTGGAATTGGAGATGGCAACAGCAAATCAAATTGCAACAGATCTTATGGTTGCAACCCTGTGGATGGTTACATGACTGTGGCTGCCTCTGCAAAACAGGCTGGTAAACAGATATTTGTCTGAAGAGACAAAGAAATTCTGGAAGTGTCAGAAAACAAGAAACAGAAGGAAAGTTGACTGGGGACAAATCAGCTTTGAGTTTTGTTTTGTTTTTTATTATAGTTATGAGACCCCCCCAGTGTATGTTTCAGTGTACAGTGCTACATTACACTGAAAAATGTTGTTTCTTCTTCTAGAAAATGCACTGGCTCAGTGTTTTATATAAAGTGGTTTATTTTTTAAGAATAAAAATATTAGATTGTTCCACTGTATGTAATGTATTCATTTTAGTTTCAATTATTATAGTTACTATTATTCAATTATTTGACTGACTGAAAGGTATTTGTGGTTTTCAGCTTTTTAAATGTGATGAAGATAAATGAAGGGTTAATGATTAAATGCAATCTGTGGTTTAGGATAGATACTCACACAAAGCTTGACTGACATTTTTTCTATAAAACAATAAATCAAGTGATAAAATATTAACAAAAGCCATCAATAAAGAGAATAATTATGAATGAATGAATGAATGAATGAATGAATGAATGAGTGTTTATTTCGATCACAGCATCAAAATTTCAACAAAACAAATTCAAGGTAGTAACATATAGCTGGTCGAAAAGGGTTGCGGCTGAAGCAAAGCTTATAGCTGCCGCACCTTGCAGCCCTAATCGAAATGTGTTTTACAAACAGAAGTGCTAGTTTTAAAATCACAGCGCAATCAGCCTGACGAAACATTATCTGTGAGCTGTGGAATATAGACTGCGGCTGTTCTGCCTCAGAGTTGTGTCATTTTCTTTAGAGCAGCACCACTCAATGATGCCATAAAAATAGTGAGTGGTGCCATAAAAACCACATAGTATAAACTCCATAACTCACAGTTTTAGAGACACCATTCCCAAAGAACACCAAGCCATTGGATGCACCCGAGTGCGCCTTGAAAGTGTCCACGAACACGCCGTCATACAGAGGGCCTGAGGAGAAACGTGCAGGGTTATCAGCTGTTATCATACAGTAAGTACACAACACATCACTGCCACTTGATGGACTGTCTCTGGCAGAGGATGTGAGGTCTGATCTAGATCTGATCTGTATGTAAAACAGTGGAAACTCATAGCAGGACAGATTCTTACAGCCTGCACGGATTCTTTTTCAAAATAAACCTGTAAAGTTCACACTGAAAGTATTATTTTTGACCTTTTGCATATTGACTCGTCATATTCAACAAGTTCAATTAACACTGTAATTCTGTGATTAAATAACTTTTCTAAAAAAAAATTTTTTTAAAAAGCAGACGTTAAAAGGTTTTGACCTTATAAATAAAGACAGGTTTCAGACTTAGAGTGTCTTCTTTTCATGGATAAAGTTTTGTGACTCACTCATTGCAAACCAGTTGCTCCACAACATGAGTAAATATTGTATGAAAACCTTTCCCACGCTGCTGGAAGAAAAAAATACTGCTCTCTCAGCACATTATTTATCACTAGTACTGACGGATTAAATGTGCTTATATCAGCCTAAGGAATAATAAAAACCTGTTTGCAAATGATGCAACACGTGCGGATTTAGGTTATTGGTTCCCTACTCTATTCAATTCACCAGAAAAATGAAAATTAATTTAGAAAATTACTAGTCCAGTTCACATGGACGTGACCTCGGCGTTGTCCAGACCAATTGCTAAATTAACTCCAAGTGAAAAAAAAAAAGTATTTTCACTACAGTCAAACTAGTGCCAATAGAAACCCCCGTGGTATTATGTAACAGAGTCGTGCAGCCAACACAAACAGCATTACAAAGTGATGTGTCAAAGTTTGTGTCTCATAAATTGTGATTGAAAGCAAGGTGAAATAGGCTGCTGAATCCTGAATATTCATACTCAGTCCTCCATGTGCGGTGTTATGTCTACGGCTCTGGTGTTCTTACTTGTTGGAGACAGAGACGAGGACCCGCTCCTGCTGCTGAACTGCCTGGACTTGGTCCTCCTGATGGTCTGCACTTGTTCCAGGACGCGTCGCTGTCCTGCTCCGTACTGGTTCACGGAGGGCACCGCCAGCGAGGTGTCGTCCACGTTCCCGATGGAAATGACGGACTTGAGGGGATCCAAACTCATCATCTTGCCCGTCTCCTGTGATTTACTTCCGTCTGTCCCTGCGACCGAGCGACGTCCAGAACCGACTCACCGCTGAAGCCCTTCCGCTGCGGACAGAGGTGATAAAAGCGCACCTTGCCCTGCCCTGGGCCCTGCCCCGCGAGGCCGCGCCCATGCTGCAACAATGAACTACACTCACTCACTAGTGTGTCATTAACCCTCAGCCTGCGCGCTTTTCCTGCTTGGCAAATGCTTGTTTAGCGGATGACTATGAAGCCTGTGACAGTACATCAACTGTTTAGTTGAATATCTCTCCATTGTCTGTATTTTTGTAAGTAGGCTATATGAATATTGTGAATATTAGCACTACAATTATTTGACTCCTACTTGATGCATTTCAGATGAAAAAAAAAATCCAAACCTTTTGATGGGTGCATGTAAAAATAATGCATCGTTAAACCACCTTGTTTAGTTCCACCTCCAGCCTTTCCTAAACATAGTGTCACTAATGGTAATTTAATGTAGGCCAAGTAGCCTATTTACTTTTCCTAATAGAGGTAGCTTACTCATGCATCATTGTAAAAGCAATGTCGACATTTGAAAATGCAAAATAAATATCATCAGCATGTACTGGATGTTTCAGAAGTAAAAGTTATTGTGTTGAATCCTACCAAAATAAAAGCACAAAAAGTCACCATGCCCATAAAGTGTGATAAGGAAAAGTATTCTGTTGTTAATCTGTGATGTCATAATTAATAATAATAATTTTGATCCTAATGCACCAGTGCTGGATATCACCTCAGTGTTGTAGCTGTGAAAAGCAAAAAAGTTTTTCATTTTATTTAAATAAAAATGTTCTAAGTTTACATATCTTAGATTTGTTTGTATAATAAATAGATGATGATTCAACCTTGGGTCTAAAACAGTTTCAAATGGAACCATCTAACCCCGGATACGGGTGGAAATTAGCTCAAATCTGGCATATTTACAACAAATGATTTTTGCGTGCTCATGAACATGCAGAGTCCCATTACAAATAAACAAATAAATGAAAATGAAATAGACACGGAAGAAGACAAATGGATGGATCATCTAAAAGAGCATCCTACGAGAGAGTGAATTAATCTTTGGTTAACACGAAACACCGCAATCCCTTATCTTTAACAATGTCTTATGTGTTGTATTTTGATCATTACCCAAACTTTTAATCCAAAAAAGTTGCTTCTAGCTGGAAACACATCAAAATTGTACAGAAGTACTTAAGTAAATATAACTCCTCTTGCGTATTTTACAATAACATGTAAAAGATCTGCGTGACAATACGTTTAATTAATACTTCTGAACTCCTACTTAATTGAATATCAGTGCAGTTTTTCTTTTATCTATATGAGCCATTTTATAGTTTTTATTATTATTATTACTGGTATATTTAAACTTAAGTTAAAGGGTCTAAGTGTACTTTGCTGTAGGGGAAGCATCTGGTTCAGCAGTTAAATATTTAAACAAGGCAAGTTAAATATACTGTCAGCCACAGCCATCATGTCAAACAAAGTGATGCACAACACAAACAATAAATAACACAGAATACTGATGAAATTTAAGGAACTATAGCTGAGTCCAGACATGACACCTTATTATTCCTCCTCACCTGCAGCCACTGTAAGAGAGGGGAGCTCATCAGAACTACATAACTACCACACACTGCAAATAAAATGTGTAGGAAAATAGTTTCAACACTTAAATCAGATCACTGAATATGACAGCTTTTTACTAATTCCCACCACTTCATTGTGGACCAGCTTGTTTGACTTACGGGAACATGAATTAAACAAATAAAACAAACCCTGACTCAAACCTGCAGCTTCCTGAATTTCTCACTGTGAAATTATCAGGTCACTGGAGAAATGATGCGCACAGTACATACTGTGATATACTGTGAATATTTCAGCTCGTCTTCTCCAAACAGTTAATTATAGTTTTCCTAATTTTTTTTTTAAATAATTAGCTTTGGCTGTGCCCAAATTCAACAGTATCAGAATCTCCAGTAGCACTGAATTCAGTGGTTTCTGGAGTTTTTAACTTGCTGGAAGGTATGTGTCATTTAAATCTGCATTGGGAAACAACTAAACATTTGAACATAGGCTACCACACCCATGGGTGCTGTTGCCCTGTGGGTGTACATGTGCCAGCTGGCAAATGAGATATTCACCATCTCCTCCCTGATGTCTTTTCACTTTTGTCTAGGAATTGGTGAGTGTTCACTGACAAGAACAGTTTTCTTTTGGAAGGTGTCCCTGTCAGATGTTGCTCTCTGGTGGAGAATGTGGGCAACTGTTGCGTGCGGTTTAAATCCTCAGAAACCACTGTCTACCAACTTTTCACTTTTACCCCAAGCCACAGTCATGTAGTCATAGAAGTAGTATAATGCCTTTATTATTGCTTTCATTATCATGCCCATCACAATTTTCAATTGGAATGAACATCAGGTGTCATCTGAAACTAAAGTTAAGACCTACACAGTCATTTTCTAACACAGAAGTGACAGTTGAGAATTGAATTAAAAAACAATCAGTTATTGTCAGGCTCCATCTGAGTCATAACAACATTTTACAGTGATAATTTCCCAGGACACATCAGTGAAAGTGGTTCATCTGGTAAGTCAACTGCATGCACTGCTCACTAAAGATGTACTACGTGATTTTAATTAGCTGCAGTACAAGATGTCCTATGATTCATGAGATCAAAAAAGGTCAAAGTTAAGAGTATATATATAAGTCAGGGTGTCTTCAGTGCATTCACGCTACTATACTGGGGAAGGGGAGAGTAGATTGTCTTGAACATAAAGGTACTTCCCAGTGCAAGACTGAATAGAGGAAGTGAGACATGCAGATAAAACGTGTCCCTTTTGCTCCGGTGCACTACGCTGAAAAGTCTAAACTGGTGCCTGAGGATCCTTGTCTTCAAGTGCTGCTGCAAGTTCTCCATGAAAAAATAAATGTTCCTGACCTTCAACCCTTCGCAGTGTCTGTGTCCTGTGTGCAGCACAGACCACTTCTGCCACTACTGAAGAACATCTCTAAACACACTGGGATGGTGAAGGACTCTTCAAATCACGAGGGACACTTGAAATTAAAAACAGAAACAACTGGTCCCAAAGAAACTACTGGCGGGTGGAATGCAAGTCGGACCTCAGGCTAACAAAACACAAACAACCTTCAAAGAACAGCAGTAGCACAGAAGTATCTTATAGTAAAACAGGAAGCATAGTGGTGGAGGTGCATAGAGGGAAAACCTAGAGGTAATAAAAAGCTAAAGACGAGTATATAAAAAGTATAAAAATGTCAAAAGCATGATTGTGTCCGGCACTGCTATCAGAAACATCCTTCAATTATTCGTCAACTCCATTATACTGCAGTATAAATTTAAATCTCTAAAGCATAAAACACATTCAGAGGAGTGGTAACTCCTTCAAACATCCATCTTAAAGCTTACTTCAAAGGCTTCATTCCACGGAGCCTGCTCTAACCCAGTTGGCTCTGACTCTATTCCTCTGGGTCAAAGGCACTGGGCTCCTGACCTTCCGGAGACTTCCGCTGGGCGTTGTGAGGCTGAGCCAGAGGAAAACCTCTCAGCTTCTCCTGGAGACTTCCTAAAGCCAGTCTCATCTGGTCCTCAGCCCCCTGGAGAGACTTCAGCTCCATGGTATAGAAGATGTAGAGCAGAGAGGTTGTCAGCAGGATGGCGAAGCACAGCACAGCCAGCAGGTAGAAGGAGGTACGAGGGAACGGTTGCTCAGCTCCCAGAGCCAACCAGGGCACAGCGGCTATGACCAGCTCCAGGAACAGCAGGGCTAAGCCCATCGCTGCTGTGCGTGTCGCTGTGTAACGCATGCTCTCTGCACAGTGGAGGCCCACTTTGACTTCAGTGCGGGCCTCTGTCACAATGTCCACTAACTCGGCCACCTTCTCTGAAGGAGTGAAAGAGAGTAAAGAGAAAGAACAAGTCAGATACTGAGCAAGAGTTGATGACCAACTTTAACACGAGCAAGTGTGGTTTTAACACGGTGAGATACCACACAAATAGACCAAGAGTCCTCAGCTGTGTGAGGCTGCAATGAGCCCCATCCGACAGGATAAAATTTCAACATGACATGAAATATTAACAGTCTTCCTTGTTAATTCACAGGAAGTAGTCTGTAGCAGGCTGTGTCCCAGTTCAGGGAGCCGCTGTAGACCTTGAAGGCCGAGCTGAAATGAGATGGTCTGATTTACAGAGGACATACACTGTGCGTCACCAGCTGTGTCCGCCGCCCGCTACCATTACCTGTTCCTGTCACCTAGCAACCTTTACAAATATTTGATATTTAAGGCCCAGGGTTGTGTGCAGTTAGCATCATTAGCTGGTGATCTGAGTTGAAAGACAATATTTACATTTTGTCTCTCTGTGCAAGTTGTTTGCTTTCATTATCAACACAAAATGAGTTTTGAACAAAGAACAAAGAAAAAAAGGCTGCATCTGTCAGCCACATACATGGATGTAATATAAGAACATCTTACTATATAGTATATCCATGGCTGCATCTGAAGAAGCCTTTACAATGGGAAGCCTAAACATGCTGCATGGACATGCCAGCAGACAAGAGTGCTGTGCAAAATGCTACCATGCTAAACTGCTCATAGCTACTGTACAGTGTATACATACTGATTATTACCGTGACAGTGAATATCTCATCTAAATTTTATTGGATATCCATCAAATAACCATTGAGATATTTGGACCAAAGTGATGGGCCAACCTGCGGCATGCCTAGAGACCTGTGGCTCGCATGACCAGTTAAGACTACCTGCAGTATAGTTCTGATCTTTTGACTGCTGGTCTCCATCAGCCTTGGGTGACGTGCTGGACTCCAGCCTCAGTTCAGCAGTCAGGGCCTCATGGTCTGAATATGGGATAGAATGCTCAGGGACGGAGCCTTTGGTGGTGGACATGGAATCACAGAAGATGTCCGTTTTGGGACAGCCCTGCCAATAAAAGGAAGGAAATGTGCAGCAGGGGTTAAACAACATTACAAAATGACTCTTAACATGTTGCTGTGGTGTTGCAACTCTACCTTGAACAGGATGTAGTCAATTCTGATTCCTTTCTCAAAGGGACCAAGCTCCTTTTTACTGATAAAAGCGTTGTCAGCTATGAGAGTCAAACCGTTTTCACACCCCTGAAAACAGAGAATAACTGTTAACATTTACAGTCGGAAGGAAAATTCACTTTTAACTCTGTATCCTGATTACTCCTTTTGTAGAAGGGGCAAGTACTTCCGTCGGTTATGATGACATTTTATCCTGATGTGGTGCCACAATGTCGTAGTGGCCACAATACTCATGAAGTGTGCTCAACAAAATGTTGCATGTCAGAAGTTGTGATGTGCGATAAATGACACCCGACTCTTAGGGCATGGTCAAAATAGCTTTTGCTTCCAAACAAATAAAGGAATGTGGTTTAAACTTGTGTGACCGCTTATATCCTGACGCAGTCTGTGGTTTCCTCAAGCTGCCTTCGTGTGAGTAAAAAGTCATCATGACTAATATGATTTATGACTGACACTACAGGCTACAAATCCATGTTACAACACATTTGTTTTGTGTAATTGTAATTACTGAATCAAAACAGACATATTAATGATAATATTGAGCTTCTTTCTTTTTATGACCTACATCAAACTTATCGGTCTCTAAATAAGAGTCTCGGAGCCCAGTGTAAGACCTCAGCAGCCTGTTGCCAAGGTCCTGTGGATGCAAGTTGAGGTCACCGCCTAAAATCACCACATCTGCTCCAGCAGAGGTGTGCCTGAGAGGTGGACAAAGAAGCACAGTAAGGGAATTGTAGTGTTGCCTTTAACACTCACTTATGTGAGGAAAATATGCAAACATACACTGGAGTAAACAAATAGTGGCTCATTGTGTAAGTGCTGCAGAACAAAGCAGGGGCACAGTACCGAACAAACTGCTGCAGCTCCCAGGCCTGAACCACTCTGTGAGGCAGATAAGAGTCCTTCTCTCTGCAGTACTCCGCATGCAGCTAAAAATAAATACACAGGGATCAGATCCCTTGATAATTGATCAATAACTGTACATACTATACAGGCAGGGCTGAGAACCAATGACATGAAACCTTACATGAGTCACATAGACATTGGCAGTCAGGTTGCCAATGCTCAAGATGGCCATCCCAACAGCTTTTCCCCCAAACCAGTCACCATGGTGAGCCTGTGAATGAAGAATGAATTGATGGAAAAGTCACTGCTTAAAGTGGCAAATCTTGTATAGTAATCTTTTCATGCTAGAAGGAATTATTGCACTTTGCACTCTGCTGTTCTTTTCCTATATTTTGCTTCTAAAACGAGAGACATTGTTTAGTGAAAGAAATCCTATTGACTAGCTGCAGTCTGGATTTGACTTGGAGATTTCATAACAACTGCCAGTGTAGTAGGAATATTTAAGAATGTTTTTAAGTCTACTTTTTCATTTTGTAGTGCTGCAACAGTGTGTGTTTCTTTCTATTTTCAGGATATGGGTATTGTCAGAGGCTCAGATTTTACATGCAGCAGTACTTTTTAGTAAAGTAAAGAATCAGAATACTTCTTCCACCCGAGTACAAAACCCCCACTTACCATGTATGGATAACCGTTCAATGAGTAGCGATACAGAAACGTGTCATTGATTCTGTATTTGGAGAAAATGGCCAACCCACTTCCTATGACTCCACTGCACGATGGAAGAAGAGAAAACATCTTAAGAAAAGTTGTATGTTTGCAAACTTTGCACATGAACACCAGCTTCATCAGCATATGGTTATGATTTCTTTAAAAAAGTGTTACACCCTGTCTCCATGTAGATCTCCACTATTCTAGTGTAAGTAGGTGTTATCTGTAGGAGATGTGAGAATTTATCTACCAGAGTTGACATTTTAGTGAGCTGCAGAGGGATTAGGAGGGTAAGGCCTTTGATTAATCTCTGTCTTGTGCCTTGGCATGAAGGTCAAAAAAGAATTAAGCTGCAAAAGTTAATCCTTAAGGTAAGGGCCTAAGCTTCACATAAATTGTGCAGATGGATCAATGCCGTGCAAGAAAAATTCTCGGACAGCTCTTCAGGAGCCTTTTGAAGATATGACAACTTATTCGTGAATTTTAATCACAGACTGAAAGACATTCAAAGGTAACAAGTTGAGAAACTATTACACAGCAACATTGGGGTGAGAACATGAGCATTACCTTTTGAAGTAATGAGAATGAGGATGACCACAGGCAAGTTTCCTTTTTAAGAACAAGTAGTCTTTCTCACTCCACACCTAAGAAAACCGGCATATTAGCATTCACATCTACAAGTGGATTTTAAGCTTACTGTTAGTCTTTACTACAAAGTACATCACATGGGACTAAGTGCATGAGCAGAAAAATCTGTTAAGTGACTCCTCAACTTATTTGCAACTCAGCTTCCACCAACCTCTTGCAGTAAAACAATATCATGCCCTTCCTTGCACAGCATATCTCCGATCATGGTGTAGCGCTGACGACAGTGTTTGCTCAAGTAGCGGATCCCCCTGTACAAAAAAAGAAACAGAATAGGGACAATGTGTTCATGTATATAACAATGTACAAAGAGAACATTATAGTGCATTTTACTGACCAGCAGTTCAGAGAGAAGACCCGGACCCTCAGAGAATCTGTGTTAGCCATGCCGACAGATCAGTGGAGTCGTAGATGTGATGATGGGGGCTTCAGAGAAGGAATGTGAGATCAGGTGAGGTGACAGGGACAGCACCTGGCGAGACACATATTATGTTTTAGTTGTGTCATTAGGTGTCTAGGAACACAGACACACCCAGCACTGTGCACTGTAGTAAAAGAAGAGCAATCAATCAAGGGAAAGCTATTTGAGCATCAGTCTACTGAAAATTGGAGGCAAAAGGTCAATGTGTACATAAAAGCACAAAACACTTTATCATATGATAAAGCACAGTCATGAGTCATATGGGTAAAGGCACACAAATACCCATTAAAACTGCATAGTAAGCATCAAAACTGCAAACAAAGCAGACAGCCACATGGTACTTCCATTTCTTGAACTACAACAATTTGAAAGATTCTGCAATTTATATTGATAGTCTGTAAATAAATCTGAACCATTCATCTAGAAATCTAGTAGTAGGGTAATTTCTTTAAATTGTTGTAGTGAGCGATCTTTTCTTTTTTTTTTCTTTTCCTTGTGTCGTTTTACTATATTTTTAACTTGTAGCACTTTGAATTTCTTGTGAATTAAAAGTGCATTATACATTACATTTCTTCTTCTTATTATTTATTTATATCATTATTGTCATGTTTAAGTCCATCAATTTTTTGTTTAAATGTAGCTCTGTGTTTATGTGAAGAACACAGTAAATCTGTGAAACTAAATAAAGGTATTAAACAATAGTAAAGGTGTTACAACTGAGCTGACAGTGACAGGATTGTCAAACGGTGAGAAATGTGTTTTAAAAAGGGACAGGTCAGAGGCCATCACATTCCCTCTGGTGAGTGCCACAATACACAGGGCCCAAACAGAGTGCTGACATAGCTCAGGCCTGTCTGGAGAGAAAAGAGGGAAGCAGCACTGTAGTGAAAAGCAGTCAAGGGCCTTTGGTGTCAGAGGTGATAGTTGTTTGGAATTGTCAACACTAGCTATTTACTTTGCATTAGTATAGAGAAACAAACAGCAAAAGCAGATATTCAATACACATTTCCCCTCACAGGTCTGAGACTAACACTAGCTGTACAGTGCATCTGTGTTTGTATCCAAAATACTGAGCAATGCTGCATCAAATGTAAAAGGAATGGACAGGTAATGTCACAGACATTTAACAGCAGGTAGCCCAGAACACTAGACTTCAACCCAAAAGCAAGATGAACTCACTGACTTCTTTTCTTTTCTGACAAGACATATGTGATTTTCTATTGTTCCTTCTACATTATCCTTCATTTTCTAGACAGATGGTCTCTGAACACGTCCTCTTGAGTTGAGGGCTTTTTTTCTTTTTCTTTTTTAGCCTACTTCATGCTATTCTAAAAATAACTTGTGATAGTAAGCTCAATATTTTTGATTTTTTGATTTTATTCTAAGTTTGGAACAAACAAAACATTTAGTGTGACAACAGTATTAACAACACAGCAATGTTTTTGTTGCTTTTTTCTAAACAATGGACCGATTCATAACCTGTGACACCAAATGATGGTTATCTTCTGTTCGCTATGGGCCAGTACATAATGCAGAGGTAACTTCAGCTTGTTACAGTTTTAGCTAGCCACCGTTAGCTGCTGTCAGAGCAGCCCTCTGGACACTTTCTCAGCTTAGGACAAGTTTCGATTAAACTATCGGGAAACTGACAGCTTCCCACTGGTTCCTATTATTAGTTAGCTATTAAATTAACCCGTTAATCACTGGCATGTCGTTAACCTCAACAACTGCTAAAGCAAGTCAAGCTAGCCACCAGGCTAATCCCGGTAACCGTGGTAACCGACTCATATAGTTCGATTATGAACTAATGGAACTCACCTCATGAACCTGTTGTCGCCGGTTGACGTTAACTGAACTACAGTAACCGATAAATGCACAGCGTCGCAATCGGCTCTGGACCCCAAAACACTTCCCTTCAGTGAGCTGCTCCCTTGTTTGTAAAGTCCTAGTTAATTATAATCGAGAACACAAAACCTGTGTTGGTCAGCATCTCGGATAACTAACACTAACTTAGCAGTGTTTGGCCAATTCCATTGCTGCGTGCTTTTCCTGTCGGCGTACAGTCAGCTGGGATAAAAATAATTGTTATGACCTCCGGTTGCAGTTTCCCTCAAAATAAAACAGACACTTGAGCTATATCCACATTTCAATGGCAGACAATCCAACGAACATGTCTGGATAATGTGTAACGAGGTTATAATGATTATGAATACTTTATGGTAAACAGTAAACCTAACTTAACATTCGTTTATTTTTGTGCAAGATTTTTTATTTTGAAGACGTCGTTTCCGGTTTAATTCTGCCTCAGCCGCGTTGAGTTCTGGGAAATGTAGTTCTTTCAGCCCATCGTTTTCCGCATCCAGAAAAACTAAGAGAAGTGGTGGAAGTCTATGAGTCAAACACATAACATCAAGGATCTTTGCATACAGACTCTTGTCGGAAAGTGCAGCATCAAGGGAGTTGAATTTGTTCATTTGATGCCACTGCATCATTATAGGTAATATTTTACTTTTTACTGCAAAATATTCAAAAATATTTAAAATATTTTTTTAGATTTAAAAATATGATAATTTTGCAAATTATGGTGTAGCCTACTGAAATCAAACCATTGATTCTCAATTTGACAGCCCTTTGGTGAGGCTAGTTTGTGCCCAAACTAACTGTAAAAAAATACTAATACTTGGCTACAGTGATGCACTGTCAGTGTATGCGGGTCTGGCGAGCGAGACTACACACTCACATAGACATTCAGTAAAATGAGTAGGCCTACTGTATCAATAATTATTTTGTATTTTTCCGATTATTGAAAATGAGATGTAGAGATACAATTTACCAGATAACTGCAAGACCCTAACATATGGGACAGAATTTGTGTTAGCCTATATGTCATATTTCTCTGTAATATTAGTAGAAAAAGTACCATTGGGGACAAAACAAATTTACAATCATGTTTAATAAGTTTTCTGGGGGAAAATGGCCCCAAAGGCACCATGCGTCTTTTATTGTTAGATACATTTGTTTGATTATATAGTCCAACCTCTACTTTGAAGTATAAAATAGCCATTCACAATGGTAACAAAAAGTAAACCACCTTAAACCAAAAACAAAACAAAACAAAAAAAACCTGCCCACACCATTCAGAAAATGATACATTAGATATCTCATTATTAATTATCAGCACAGTCACACATTATTTTCAGTGAAGCATATGGCTGACACTGAAAGTCAAAAGACAACAGAATCAAAACAAAACATTAATCTTGATAAAGGGCAAAAAAAAGATGTCTGTATAAAAGATAAATTGAGAAACCTGCTAGAGGAGGAGTGTTATTGTATCTAGCTTGTGAAATATGACATTCAAAGCCAGGTGCAATTATTCCACTGTACAATATCTTAACTTTTGAATCTTTATAGCACAATTGTCCAGTGAACCACACAGAGTAGACACTTGTCCAGCAGGACACAAGGGGTGACAGATAGTTCTGTCATGAGTTTGAGTCCTGCAATACTTTTTTTTTTAAACATCTCCATCACAATGGAAAATTATTAACACATCTCCAGTACCCCACCCTGCCCTCCCGCTATTTGTTTACCAACCCTATAAATAACAATCAATGGTCATACTCCACAGCACAGAGACAATAGCTCTCATTCAAGACAATTATTTAGTTTGATTTTAAAATTATTTCATGTGTAATGTCAGTAAAAAGAAATGTCTTAAATATAAAAACTGAACTTTTATCAACGAATGCAGCTTCTCCATTACACTACACAGAGAAGAGTGAAGCAAATGAGCCGACTTCACAGCATACAATCTCTTTTTTAAACAAAAGAAACAGTGATTCATTTCTCTCCACTTTAGCCATGGTCTGAGTTTGAGTGCTAAGTTAACTGATCACAAATATGAACAAAAAGCCCCACCCCACCCCTCCCTCCCCTCCCCACGTATCCCCAAACAAAATACTCCTATGTAACACATATTCCTTTAGCATCCACTGACTCACAGTACAGAAACAATTCATTTTTCTATTTGGCTACATAACTCAAGGCAGAAAATAAGCACTGCTGTTGCTTTACCCCCCTTCTTGATCTTTTAAGTGCAACCAAGCACACGTCTTCAAACAGAGAGAAACAACAGGGGGATCTCGTAAGGATGGTAAAGCCTTGGCTTTTTTTTTTCAGGCTAGTAATGGTACAAGGCATCCTTCGTGTCAAAAGTCAGTTATAGATAGAGGCTTGTAAGACCTGATTTTTTTTAAAATTGTGTAATAAAACATAAAAAAGCAGAGCCTTAAAAATACGGTAACACAATAAACCTTCTCCCTGTACTTGGGACAGTTCGCAAAACAACAGGCTACATGAAAATTAGTATTCCCATTCCATTCCTCGTTGTGCCCGGATACAAAAACAGCCTCAGAAGATGTGAATCAGGGAGGTTTCATTCCAATCTTCTCTTTTTTTTTTGACAAAATACACTTTTCTGCCTATATTCTGTTCATTCTTTTCATTTAAAAACAAGAGGTAGTAAAAAAGAAAAGGCAATCCAAAGTGGCAGGCAATGATAGCATCTTTGGAGAAAAGGCACTTGCTTTCGTAACACACCTAACTGCAACAACACCACTTGGCTCTGGTTTTCCCCCCCTTCTGTGGTCCTGTTCTCTCTACTTCTTCAATCTCAAAAACACGTCTCTTTGTCCCTTGGATACCATGAGAGTCTTTTCAACCCTAAACACATTCTCGTTCCCTCAGTAAAAACATTTCGAGCTCCATCAATTACCTTGGCAAAAGTGACCCACTTCATCTAAAGCATGTTTAAACACATGGAAAATAGCTAGTTGTTTGAAAAATCCATAATTCTTTGAAAAAAATTTCTCTGCTTGTCGGCATGTTGAGATTCACTCTTTGTTTTTTCCTTGTGTGTGAGACCTTTTTTTCTTTTTCTTTTTGAAAAGACATAGTTCTGTCCACTAGTTTCGTTTGAATGTTTTTTCTTCTAGTTTGTCCTGGATGGTTGAGCTGGTCGAAGAGAGATTGTGTCACGCTTTAGTCTGGCTTTTCCAAAACCTCCCTGAAGAGCTGTTAGTCTTTGACAAGTCTGTAGACGTGATACTGAGCTCCATGTTCACTTGTGGAAACCTCAAAAACAAAAGCTATACAGAGCAAGGTCTCCTGGGTGTCGCGGTTTGTCACCACCTGCAGGAAAAAAGACAACGTCAAGAGGGAACCAGGAAGAAACAAACCAAATAAAATCAGTTGATAGTATCTTTAGTGTCAAAACAACAAATTGTGGTGCCAGCTATAGCTCATAATTACTCTACAGAAATCAGAGAGAGAGACAACCTCACATAATAATAATTTAATTTAATTTAATGAATTATTATTATAATGGACGTTACCTGTAGGATAGTGAAGTTTTCGAGAACACTGTTCATCATGTATTTTTCAGGCAAGTGTTTGAGTTTGTGGATGAAGTTGATCATGTACTCGCACATAGGAGAGCGGTGGATCCTGTAAACACACTTTCCTCCCTCCATGCGGGCGTACTCCGTCTGCAGCCCACAAGACAAAAACATCTGGCGGTTAGATCAACCTCCAGTGACAGACATCACCTAAAGCTTGACCATCCTGTTATCAGCTGTCTTTGAGGAGTCTTACCTCTACTTTCTCCACAACCTGCTTCCCAAACGAGCAGACTTTGGTAGAAACAGTGATGGTCATGTTCTCGACACTGCTGTACTGGCTGCTGACACCGTAGAAAGAACCAGGGCCATCCTGCATGCCGCTGCTGTTTAGGTCTGCCTGCAGAGGGCAAAGATTACACCACATTGGAGATGACCATCATTATATGATATCAGAACATAGTCTCAGTGGAGTTTTGTTTGTGTGGGAACATGTCATGAGGCAACGCGATGAAGGTAACTCACAGAAAAATGCAGTGATGTGATGCCTTGTCTATAATCTCATAATGAGCTCTTACACTAATATACAAGAATCACACAGGAAAAGGAAGTGGTTTGAGAAAGCGCTCTCTACCGCTGTGGTCAGGGCAACTCGCTGTGACAGGTGAAAAGTAGCAACAGCTGCATTGCTCTTAATGTAGACTGAAAATATTGAGTTAGGCCAATCAGAGCACAGTGAAGTCACTAGTAGAACATCATGTAAAGTGATGGGATTGTGTGACAGCCTGGGCAGTATGACCTTTGGTTTGGACTGCTCCACCCACTCCACCTGAGTTGAGTCAGTATAAGCTGGGAGATAATAATAACAATAATAGTAATAATAATAATAATACATTTTATTTATAAGCGCTTTTACAAATGCTCAAAGACACTTTACACTTTAAAAATCATAAAATAGAGCAATTCAAATTGTAATTCAGTTAAAACAGCAGAGACAGTATAAAAACACAGAAAACAGTGTAAAACACACAAAAAATATATATTAAAAGCTAATTTAAAAAGGTGTGTTTTGAGCATGGTCTTGAATGTTGGGAGGTGTGTGCAGATACGGATGAGATGCCAAGATGGCGTCTCTCTCTCTGCCCTCCTGGCAGACTGGTACCATTCAGGCATCCAAGTTGATTCTGTTTGGCTGTACCTTGTATACATTTGAGGTTTTAGTTTTTGTCCATATAGTTTTAATTGGAGATGCATGGAGCAAAGGGGCGCTAGTTGGATTCAAAACCAGGACACTGCAACTGGACTACGTCTACACACTTGGTGACTTACCCAGAATTTAACGAGGAAGAAAGCGTTCTGAGGGCCTTTCTCATAAAGCTCTTTGAGCCCGCCCTTCTTCTCTGGGAACTTGTCATAGATCTGCCGAATGTCTACGGCCTCGAGGAGCGGGTCGCTGTAGGAAGGGTTGGTCTGTCCAATGTGGACAAACAGATGTTTGCTGTACTGCAGTGGACACACACAAAACAGACAAGAGGGATGTTGAATATTAGCTCTTTACTATATTTGAATGATCCATATCCAGGTGAAAAGTTTGTCCATCACCAACTATATCCCATGACTAAAGAGCTTTGCAGCACTTGTTTTGGTCCCCATCATAATAAACTTGAACTCACGTTGTCTGGGTCTCTCTGGACCTCCATGAAGGCCGAGTACTCCAGCATCCGCAGCTTAGACGAGGCGATGGTTCGGTCCTGCCACACTGGCACAGCAGTAGCAGTCGGTGCAGGAGGAGGTGCCAAGGGCTCATAACCTGAGCAGAACAAAGTGACAGTGAGCTGCCATGTCCAGGCGTTTCACAAGTTTAGAGTTTCATATTTTTTCCTTCATACTTACTTGGTATGGACTGTGGTACTGGACCTGATAGGCTTGGGTATGGTGGCTGTGCAAAAGGTTTGATACTGAAAGACAGTGAATGGTGTGGTGAGGTAAAGATATAAGAAGACAAACAGTGAAGCAAAAACAAATCTGATTGTGGCATAAAGGTCTGATGTATTTGAAATGTTCCTGTTAGTGTCACGGTGTAAGCATGTGTTGCTGCACCAGCTAGGCGTAAGTCCACCTGCTTCATTTCTTTTTAATGATGCAAAGCAGCATCAGTTAATTCAAAAAAATATAAATCAAGTATGGAATAGTGGGAGTTTTTAGTGAGAGTGAACTCAAGTTATCGAGCACCGTCCTGTCGATTCTTTAGTAATCAGATTTGAAGCTGTCGATTTGCCCGGTGGTGGTTTACATCAGTGCAGGAAACATACAGTACAATATAGTGCAGAGGAAGAGTTAGTGGTGCTTTGTGTTCACTGTTGGACCTCAGCTAGGGGGAACTTACGCATGGCTGGTGCGACCAAGCCCAGGAGTCCTTCCCGGGTTGAGATCTAGAACCAGCCTGGTGTGCAAAAATGTGATCTGTTAAACATGCCTCATAATACCCACCTGACAACCAACCTAAACCCTTCTCATTCTCTCTCATGTAAACATTTACTCAGCCGCAGTAACAATATCTCTCTTTATAATCTACCTCCTAACAGATATCTGGGATCTTTACTTACTCCTGAGAGGGTCCAGGCTGTCCTGGGATTGGAGTAGTCCAAAACTGGAAAGTAAATCAAAAGCGTCAATTTGTTGCTTCAAATTAAATGTCAGCAAAATCCAGTTAGTGCAAATAACAAGCAGAGTAAAAAACTGAACAGAGAATGAAAGCAGGTCTCACTCTGGGTTGGTAGGGGGCAGGAGGCAGCGGTGGAAGATGATTCTTTATCATACTGGGTGAGACGATCTGTGCAGAGGACAGCGCTGCCATGTTCTGCAGGGCTTTGTCTTTAGACGCCTGATCCTACAGGTCAACACAGAGAAATAAGGGGAGTCAGCCACAAGGTGGCGCCATAACCTAAACCTCTATCTACTGCTATGTATGAGTCTAAACTACTAAAACAGTGCTATGTTCTCTGGCTGTGAAACAACATCTGAATGTGACAATTAGCAATCTTGTGGAAAACTTCTAATTTCTATGAAAAGCTTAACAATAATTTAGTTTAACAATCGACAAAATCAATAAACCTTTTCTAATAATAATTGTAATAATTCAATATTGTGTTAAAAAACATTTTATATATGAAGAGCTGGAGAGAACGAAGCAGAGAGAAGAAGAGGGGAAAAATGAAGCAGCATTGTCCCACTGGTATCTAAGCTCGGGTCATAAAAGCAAATTGAAGGTCAGTTAGGTCTGAAGATTTGTTATCAGCATCACCACAGGAAGAGGAGAATAAAAAAGAGAGTGCATTGGCTCAGAAAGCAGTTTTGTATTCATGTTGCATCACAAATTCAGGTTTTAATCTGTGGATCAAAGTGGTTCTATGTACATGAAATAAGTAGCACAAAAGATATGCAAAGCCACCCAGGGTGCATGACACAGTTTATGATTTACAAACACATCAAAGCAATTTGCTTTCATTTGAATATATCAGACTTTATTAAATAAAAAAATGCATCCTCTTGTTCTTTTTTTTCATGTTTTCAAAAGAATGCATTTTAGCTCATTTAGCTCTTACTTCGTGATTAAAAAGGAAAAATGCCTAAGAAGCGAGACCCTGAATCCTGGAAGAGTGACACCTTGTGCAAAGCAAGCAAAAAAAAAACAAAAAACTTTGGCTTCTGGCAGAGGCTGGGGGGGATTAAACTACATCAGGCAGGATGAGCAGCAGTACTGTGCACAAAGCGTGGCGGGTTCCTAAGCACTGCGTCATTATGAGATAGCAATGGGGGTGGGACGCCATGCCAGCAGAGGGCCACAGCAAGGGGACAGTGCACTGGTGCTGCCAAACAAAGGGGATGGGGGAAGCATACTGCACAAGTCAGATTCACTTACCAAATTCATTGCCTGAATCAAAGAAGAGAGAAACCATTAGTGCTGAGCAATTCTAAATGATACGTTAAGATGAAGTTTTCTTTGACATAAAGAACTGACTTAAATCCAAGTTTCTCTTTTCATTTGTGGTTTTCAAAAACTAAAAAAAGTTTACGCTGTGTTTAACAGCTTCAAAGTGCAGTGGGCATTGGGGAAAATGAGACGGCCTTCAAAATAAAATGATCATATGATTCTAACTTTTGAATGTAGCAAATTTGCAAAAATGTATTTTTCTATGATTTCTATTTTTGTTTAGTCATTCTTGTAAACAATGAAGAATTCCAATAGTAACTGAAGAGGAGGAAAATCTGAGGCATATAGTAAAAAGACTAAACCTGAGAGGTTTATTACTGCACTTCACTGAGTCACACCCTTCACTTCATGTTTGTTAATCTGATACTACAATAGTTTTTTTTTATTCCCAAGATCTACCTACACTTTACAGAATCATGGACTTATCTTTATTCTAACAGATACACTTCTGACTTGATGAACTATTGAACTGAGCGATGGCTACAGCTGCACTTTAAGTTCATTAGCTGATATTTAACATTTAAAAAGCAACATGGAAATTTTTGAAGTTACAGCAGTGAACTTGTGAAGTTTAATTAAGCTAAATGATTGAATTTAAATGCCAGTTTAAGTCATACATCTGAGCATAGAGTGAAAATATGTGTCCAATCAAATGTGTCATGTTGGGAGGATAAAATAGTATAAAAAATGAAGTAATGACAGGGAGAACAGAATGAATCATGATTAACCCCTTCAAGCAGAGAGGATACAAGTCACCAAACAGTTTTATTAAGCCCTGGAATGGGAAGAACATTGAACTTGAACAAAATGCTGTTACACTCTGGTTCATTCTTTTACACTTTTAGATTTGGAAAATGACTTAAGATCTGTAAACTCTGTTGATGCCATGATATGAAGGTAACAAGAAGAAATGTTGGCTCACTCTGAGTCCAAACGTTTGTTCAAGATCAACTTAAAGAGAAAAACTGAACCACCTGATGAATGAGCCACAGAAGAACTAATGACTGACATCTGAAAAACATAGATACATCGATACATCCTCTCCTTACAGGTTAGCACACAAGCATGTGGTTTCACTGAAACCATACTTCTGTGTGACAGTTTCATGATGCTAATGTCAATTTAGGCAATAAGTCTGCATGAAAGGGTTAATCCCAGTCAAAGTTAGCACTACAGAATACAACAAGGTCTCAATTATTAAATTGTGGCTTAATTGTGTATTGTTTAAGGAGAATATGGAAAAAATAATAAAAAGTATGAAGAGAAGGGAGAGATTGAGAGAAGGCGAGTCAAATGAAGTAATATGAGGACAAGAAAGATGAATCTTAATTCATGTTGAGTTTTACCAGAGACATCACAAACAGACACATTAGAGGAACTGGAGGTAGCAACTAAAGTAAAGTAGAGGGAGTTTTAGGGAAAGAAGGCTCAGAGAGGTAGAGTACGCTGCAGGAGCACGGCCGGCAGAGAAGACAGGTGCAGAGCTGGAGCATCATGCAGCTAAACCGCCTCTCACACTGGGCTCATCAGAACAGCTTGTGCAGCATTCCTTAAAAGCGTCTTTTATTACACTTTAATTTCAGGGATTAGATTATGGTCGTACTTAATGCATCTTGAACCTACAGTAGAAGTTAAAAAGCTTTATCTGTTGCAGTGTGTGCCTCATGCATGATACCAGAGCAGGACTGTGGTTATTTATTTTCCCCATAGAATCTACTTTCTAATCGTCTCACGGTGGATTTTCCTCGCCAAGCTTACACTTCATTTTACCTAACAAGGACCGGCCCTGCGTCAAAGCAAGGATCCATAATATGCACAGATTCACTGGTTAGTGCAAAGCCAAGCCATTACCAGCCCCGCCGAGCCCGCCGTGAAGCGCATACCTTTAGCTTTGACTGGATCTCGCGAGATTTTCTTCGGGCGAGAACCTGCAAGTGGCTAGAAACCTGCACAGAAGAATAGCCAAAGAGGAGGGAAGAGGAAAAGGAGACAGGGAGTGAAAAGACAAGGGAAGAAAGAGAGAAGCCGTAACCAAAGAGGAAAGAGACGCTCAGTCAGTGTTGCCCGGAGGGGCCGGCGTACAGCACCTACCTTTATACCCGCCTGGTACTCGCGAACTTTCTTCCGTGCTAACACCTGTATGTGACTAGACACCTAAAGGGGTGTGAAACAGTATTTGAGCATAAAAACAACATTCACTCGCGATACACGCACACTCACGCAGACATGTATACACACATACACACACTTTTACAGTAAGAACACACAACGTAAATCTGGGGATATTCTATATTGGAAATGATTTTACATTGAAGAATTCTCAGTGTAGCCAGATACTGTATGTATCTTCCTTGCCCCCTGAAATGTGTATTAATCCACCGGTGAAAATAGTCCCCAACCAATTTATCGTTTCTCAGTACTACGTGGCTAAAAACAACAGTGTCCAGCTGTTTTAGGAGATTATTGACTTTTTGTTTTCATCAGGTGCATCAATATAATAATAATAATAATATTTGTAGTACTTTTCTACAGACTTAAATATAAGTAAGTCAGAAAATATTGACAATAGCTTGTAGCTTGAATATCTTGTAAAGGTATAATTAAGGATGAGGGACTATGTGATCTTGTTTTGTGTTTGCTTTGACGATCAGGAACTTGAGACAAACCTATGTGCAATTATTCTAATAAGGGCCAGTGAAGTTAGTAAAACTTGTTTACCTGTTTCCTTGTACGGGTTTTGCCTGTCCTCAGCTTGATGTATCTCGCTATCAATTCATTGCGACCTGCAAACAAAAACAGAAAACAAGGTCACACAGACAGATAAGGAAGTGTAGCAGTTGTCGATCACTGATGATACCCCAAACTGGGCAGAAGGTGGCGCTCTACTCACACTTTCAATACATGTTTCATGTCAAAAGAACAGCAGTGTGACCTTTCCCAGAGCTCCTCAGACTCGGGGCAAACACACTTTTGACATGGGTCACACAGGCCACAGTCACACCTTTGTTTCCTATGGGACATCTGCATTTCAAAGTTTCATCTCTTACTAAAAATAAGGCGCGCAGCAAAAGGTCGATTTTCTTGTTTTGCCCCTCGGTTTTCATTATCTTGTTTCACACCTCCTTATTGTCTGCTCACATGGTCCTGTAGCCTAATTACAGAGAGTGCTTAGAAAACAGAACCATGTTTTTCATGACATAACATCTACTCTCGACATTCTGCACAAACAGGTTGTGCAGCGAACAGGCTTCTATTCTGGGCTTTCGTGGTCCTCTTTCCATTGAGTGCTGAGCGTGTGCTTTAACAGGCGCTGCCTTTCTAGCAAAGTGGTGCAAGCAAGAATCAACTTTAGGGTATGAGAAGTGCAAAAAGCATTATTATGTTGTCTCCAGGGAAAACCAGTCCATCATTCTTTCTCAATTCTCTTTGTTGCCAAGTCACGATCACTGAGTTTGGGCCAATGGGAGAGGTTGAACCACTGTGTTATTATGAATAATGACCTTAACTCTTCTAAACTTGCTGACAGATATTTTCACCAACAAAAAGTGGTCAAGATGTGCTCTCTTAAACGCGTGCACACGCAGACGCACATGACAGACTGTGTGTCTAGGAAGGCTTTCAGACACATAATGACAGGAGAAACGAGTCCTGTTTTTTCACACACTCTTTAGCATTTGGCCTCCAAAAGGCCCTGGTTAGTGCAATTACCATAAAAGTACTGCAGCCATCTCCAGCAGGCTCGCAGCACTTGCCGTACTCTCCAACCAGTCGGCCCGGCGGTCGGCCAGCACAGCAGAGCTGAACTGTCTGCCGATACTGAGGTAGCCCCTCCCCTTCTGCCCCGGGCCAAGGATGGACACGCCCGCTCCAGCGCCTCCGCATTCCTAGCATTCCTCTAAGCCTGTCACATCTGTGCTAGCCAGTCTGATTGGCCTGGGCCTGCAAACACAGCCAGAGCTCGGGCCAACACACACATGCTCATATGCACTTCCAGCTCTAGGAGAAGCAGGGGTTAGAGCCGGGCTGAGGGCCATTAGGTTGGGGTAGGGGGTCGTCGGTTAGGGAGGCAAAAGGGGCAGCTGATGCAGTAACTCTTGGAAGAAACACAAAGCCATAACTGTCTCCGCCAACAACTGCCACCTGGCAGCAAAGCAGCCCCCTTTTCCCAAAACAACACCACTGTGTGACCCTGCATTCAACGGACGGCAACACCTGCTGCCGACCATCCCAGCAGAGGATGGCAGAGAAAGAACAATGCCAGCTCGACCCCCGCCCAACTGTCACTCTCAATCTCTTCAGCTGAGGGGCAGAGAGGGAAAAACATTACATGGTCCCGGCCACAGAGCCCTGCCATGGATTTCACAGATATCTCATTGCAAAGTGGGTCTACTGTATACTGAGATACGAGTACCAACTGGGTGCTACAGGTTTAAGATAAGAACTTGTCTGAATGCTGAGGTGAAGTCAGGATTGTACAGAGCTGGTGAAAATGTAAACACAGCAGACTTCCAAGCGGTGGCTGAGGAAAACCGGCCTGAATTGTGTGTATGTGTGCATTTGTGCTTTTTTTTTAAGTGATTATGTAAATGATTTTTTAAATAGCCGCCCACTCTTTCACTCTGACAATGTGGAGCACAGTAAAGCCTCGGTCTTGCATTGTAAATCAAAAATGTGTTTTGTTCATCTGCTGAATAGTGAAGTTCTGTGGCCGTGAGCTGAGATGATATCTCCAGCTTTACCACAACGTCTGGTTGGTCTTGTGATATTTTAAATCACCACTTTTGTTTTATATGATGTACAGCCGCTCATGAGACAGACAAATAACTCTGGTGTTTGATTTCAGAGATTGAAATAAACTTTTACACAGTCACATTCACGGGCACCGCTTCTCCTGCTGCGTGGAAAAACACCGACAGGATTACGATACTGTAAATCAGGGCACACTAAGGGAAATATACCAAAATTTCATAGTAGGAAAAAAGGTTTAAAAAATCACTGAGGTGTTCCTGTGTATATTTATTGATCTTTTCTGGTAAGCCTCATGAACAAAACGCTCTGAATCGATAAAAGTCAAGGGTTGGTGCCTACAAAAACAAAACGTGCAACAGGTCATCATTCACTGAAATTACAACCTGACAAAACAAACTTTTTTTTTTTTTTAAGTAGGTCTCAGTACTTCCTTGACGGCATCTGTATGATCCCCAGCGCATATCAGGGATAATTAGTACCGTGGCCTAGTTGTCTTAGACCTGTCACCCGGTAGGACTTGTTATTTTTGTTGATCATATTTAAGACTCACTACTCTCTCAGTAACCCAGCAGTTAAATCACCATGATACTATCTCCGTGCTGTCGCTCAGCAGCCGTGGCAGCCAAGATCTGCTCAGGCTTGACATGGTGGCGGGGCGGGGGGTGGGGGTGAGGTCAGGGAGTGGGTTGAAAGGCTGGCCCACGAGGCACAGGATCACAACAGGTGCATACAAACAGACACACACTCCAACAATCGCATGCACAGCCTCACTTGTCCTCTGCCTCCTTTCGAGCCGCTCATGATTCCCTTGTTGATTGCTCAACACCCACTCAGATCGCTGCAGGCTGCCATTCTTAACCTCTTCCCTGACAGGACACGCCTATCTTTCTCTTTTACTACACGACCACTGGAATTTTCCACTTCCATGCGAGGATAATGAGCAAAAAGATAATCTCTCTTCACTCTTAGAGCAAACCTGCCCCCCCCCTCCCCCACCCCACCCCCATCCCCTCCATCTCTCCTGCTCTGTCTCTTTCCTGAACCCTCTCTCCACCCTTATTCTCTCCCGTCCTCCCTTCTCATAACATTGAGGTAATCCTAAATTGCTAACATACTGCTCAGCCATGACTGAAAACATTCCTAACATCTCAGTGAGGGGGCTGACAGGGAAGCACCAGGCGTGCTCAGTCATCATTATAGCCCCTTCCCTACACACACACACACACACACCGTTCTACCTTCACACACGTTTTCTTTGCACATGGACTCAACCTGCTGGTAATTCTTAGTGTGGCTTTCAAAGGTCAGAGCAGACATATACCTACCTCCAGCACTGAAATTGTTCTCATTTTCCCTACCCAGAATGCTCTGCAGCAGTGACAGCTGCAGGGGCTGAGGGAGAGAGGTGCGTGTGTGTGCTTGGGGTTTGACACACCTGTCGAGGCCAGAGAACGCAGGTGAACAACATGTCAGCACAGACCCAGAGCAAAACAAGACAGGCCACATTTCTTCAGGCACACGCAGCTCCTGAAGATATTTCTCTCTCTGCGCCACGGCGGTAAAATGTGCCAGCTATTAAATTCAACTACAGAACAATCATCTCTGAGACGACGCTTCAACTTAATTAGGGTTCAAAAGAGACCAATAGTGACATAGCGGCACCTCCTTTACCAGTAATTTCAAACGGGGAGTGTTTGTTTCTTTCTGAATGAGCCTCAGAGCAACAATACAGGTTTGACATCTGTAGGTAAAATTTGCTTCATTGCCAACAGACCACTTTCACACTTGCCTGTTCTATATGCAGCTACAGCACACATAAGCAGCTGGAAACAACTAACCTGGCTATATCAGCAGTATCTGCCTACATGCATCTCACAGCAATTATCATTACATATCTTCTTTATTTTATCTGTACATATAAACATAAATAAAAAGGTGCTGGTAAGTGGATCTTACCTTTGGACAGAGCCAGGATAGCTGGGTTACGCTACGCTAAGCTAAGCAGCTTGCTGCTATTACCCGACAGATGTGAGAAATATATTTAAAAAATATGTACAAACCAAGTGGGTGCACACTTACAGCTGCTGATAAAAGATACAAAGAGTTATAATGTAATGCAGGTTTTATGAACATAGCAGATGTATTTTAACTGTTACTTCAACAAACAGCAGAGTTTAACTTCTTTAGTAGCTGTTCATGCTCAGAAACTACTGGAATAGTTATTAACATGTGCAATTTATTAAAATTGACTGTTATTCTCCTTTGAACTTTTTGTCACCCCTGTGCTGTGTAAATGACTGGCAAGGCTACTGGGAAGTCTAGACAGGTTTGTAGAGCAAAGAATACACATGTATAAAGCAGTCCACTTGCTAATGGAAATTTGTAAAGGTTTCCCACCAACTAAAAAAAAAAGAAAAGAAATCCTGGCAGAAAAAGTGGAATTCCCAACGGGAGGGATGACTTCCCTGCTTTCGGAGGCCACTGGGAGTCTGAGACTGCAAGGTAGACAGCATTACATACAGTGCAATCGTTAACATTCCCCTAACCTCACGTCAGGGCAGCTTTTAGCTGTCTGAGGTAATCACCTTGTCAGAAGGCTTCTTCTGGGGCATGCCTTGGCTCTGCCAGCAAGGCCTCAGATGACTAATTGTAAATGGAGACGGTGTTTTGCTCTAGAAAAAGTCAGGCCTCTAAAAAGGGGTCTGGGGTGCTAAGGGGGCAGGTTTGTCCATGGCCTGCCTCTTTGTTGACGCTCTCGTGACAAACGTTCTGAGCCTGAGACTCAACGCCGCTCTGCTACTCAGAGCTGAAGAGTTATCTAGCTTCAAATTAAAGATGGCTGCAGTGGTTTATGCTCAAGGTCTTCACATAAAACTCAAATTAAAAGTATGTTGTAAACTACATCTCAATTACAGGCTTTCCTAATACATGTTGTTATGATGATAGTTTATGTCCTTTTTAAGTCTGCATTAAATGAACATTTGATTAATTGAAAAAAAGAAACAGTGTACATTATTGGACCATCTCAGAAATGCAAACTGTAAACAGACCTTACATATTATCTATTAGTCCAGTAGTTTAGATCTGTTTTTTTCTAGATATATTTCTCTTTTTATTAACATTTGTCTCTTTGGGCTGAAGCTGAATATTTTTACTGCTGATTGATCTGTTGTTCTTCTTGTAATTAATAATTAGGTAAGTGATCATCTAAGATCCAAGAAAATTTTCAACTGTCATGTTGAGGATACTAATAATAAAATGGATGAATAAGCATAATATTATATTTGATTTAAATTAAAATGATGCTGATTGACTGATTGATCCATGACTGTTTTCCTCAGCTGCAGCTGTGGCTGAGTTATCTCAGGTATGTGCTTGTCCTTGAATATCAAAATCTGCCCGACGAATGAAAGGATGAGATTCCATCGCGGGTGAATCATGGCAAAAGAATCTCATCTGACGTCAAGGGCAGCGAAGCCACCCAAAAAAACCCGCACTTTTCAAAACAAACACTAATGCGTCTAAAATACACTGTCTGTCTGGGACCTCGGTGGCCATGATGGATGGTTTTTATGGTTGCATTGAAGCTGGAATCAATTTCTTCTTTTTGAGACATGATGGACAATAATTAAAGGGCAGGAAAAGTCTTACAAAGCACGGCTTGAGGGGGTTGAATTACGATGGTGAAAAGAACATTATTTCTCCAAACCAGAAAGAGGTTTGTTGAGGACAAGGCCAAGTAAAACAGTTAAAGGAAGGAGCACAATTTCTGTCAATCAAAGTTTACTGCTATTCAGCAAAATTTCCCACTTGAAATGCTCAATCTAATTAAAGAGAAACATGCACTGTCTCAACGGCGGGAATGGAAAAGTGGGATTAAAATAATGAAGGACAAATGCCTTCAATTTCCTACACCTGGATGTCGGTGATTGTGCCAAAGGTCTCACCAACATCCATCTGGAGTTTTTAAGGACATTAAGGGCTCAACACCTGCAATTTAATGAACACGCTGCAGGAAACAGAATAGCTTTTCTGAAACCATATGGATGTTTAAAATCTTCAACAGAACAGCGTGCCAATGGGATGTTTTCCTTCCCCAGTTTCGATTTCACGCTGTGCTAATTATCGCTAATTTGACCGAGTCATCCAGCATCAAACACAACACTTCTCTCCAGGAAGAAAAAACCCCAACCAGTCGCCTGTGGGCAAAACTCTCCCAGCGAAACCGGTGTGAGGAGAAACAAGCACCTGAAGCAGGCAGAGCGAGGTGGAGAAGGGGCCATAAAAAAAAAAGAAACAGTGAAGAAACAGACAGGTGTAAATCAAGGGGAGGGAACGGAGATGCTCTCAGGACGGCAATAACCAGCTCTCAGACTGCTGGTGAGACTGGAAGAACCTGCCCCTGGGTCGCAGCACGACAGGTACAGACTTGTTACAGAGGGAAAACATTCACCCTCTGTGTTGAAGATGTGACACGAGCGCAAGAGGAACACAAGTATTTTTTCTCATTTCTTTTTACGAGGCGCTGCAGTTGGATGTTTGTTTTCTTAAAGCCACAGATCTCCAAAGAATGCATGGTTTTCTCATATTTGTGCATTCATCACAGAACTGATTTCCATGTAATTGTTGTTCTTTTGTTTCTCTGGCTGTTACCCAGTGGACTCACCATACATCTTCCCCTCGTCTGACAGGATGATTTTCCTCCTGCCACAGGGAGGGTAGATGGCGAGGGCCTCCTGGAAGCTCTGCTCGATGTCCGGGCTCCACACGCCTTCAGCGTCCCCATCCATGGTCTTGTCCTCGTTGTCCCCGTCCAGCCCATCTTCTGGGCTACCGTTGGCGCTCCACTCGTTGGACGCAATGGTGGCGGCTCCCCCTGGGCCCAACCCCGAGCCCCAATATCAACTGGTCTGTAGGAGATCTGTGGAGAACAAGATACGAGTTACAGATATTTTATTCAACCATGATCAGACTTTTTGAACGGAAGTTAATGATCTTTGTGATTTTAAAGACTAATACCAAAAGCTAATGAAATTAAAAAACAAACTACACCGTGGTTGCATGACTTCAGCATCATCACCAAAAAAAAAAAAGTAGCTATAGTTTGACAGGAGACTGCAGTCGTAGATTGGTTGATGTTTAACGACCCAGACGCTCGGTGTCGTCTCTATAGCCTCCTGTTAAGGCCGCCTTTTATTTAAGAAATGTAAAAGCTTAAAGGGATCTGTAAGATCACGTTTCACTTGTGCTTAGGTATAGAATAAATCAGTGGTTTGAAAAAAATAAACCACTGAATATATTCTACATTAAGTGACCATTTAAACTGACTCTGTTTTGTTTTGGTTTTTAAAAGAAACCCACTAAACATGTGGTAGCATAGCATGTTTATTGTAACTTAGTGTAACACCCTTTAATCTATTAAGATGCAACAGGTTGAATTTTATTTACATTTTTTTAGTTCAAAATTTAAAAAAGAAAAAAAAGTGTCTAAAACTATTTTTTCTGGTGACCCCATGGCCCCTGCTAGCCTGCCTCCCAGTTGTCACTGACCAGAATCTACTACAGGTAAAATTCATTGGAATCTTTTTTTGATACGCTTCCAGTTGTAGAATAAAACCTGAATGTGTTTCACAACCCTGAACTTCAGGACGAGGGAACAGGAAGTTAAAAAATTGAGCTTATTTCCTTTTCAGTACGGTTGAACACATAATTGCCAGGGAGTGGTTTTTTTTTACGTCAAAATTTTATTTTTGGCATTTGGGAAACAATGAGGATGCAAAGTAAAAACAAAAGGGTTTTGGCGTTCGAGCTGGTTGAGCAGTGTTCACTTGTGGCTGCTGCTAACACACATCTTATCACGCTTGTCTGTGTAGGCAAATTCAGCATGGGGGATAAGGTTTGTGATACAGTGTGTTTTCGCCAGTGGAAGAGAGAAATCTAATTTACTTGAGTGATGTTGACATCCTGATTAACAGCTTTCACACAGTGTGAACCTAAGCCCTGCCAAATTTGTCCACTGGTTTTCCCTTAGACATCTACATACATTGAATTATATGCGTGGCTGAAAGGACGTACCAGAACTGGGAGTGTTCATGTAAAACATAATGAATATGCAGCTTATATAAGGAACAACATTCCTCTATAGGTCACAACTTTGGCTTCCTTTGACATTTTCTTTATTGCCATCATTAAATTTGTATGAATAAACAATGTTAACCGTAATTATTACTATAATTTCCTCAATTTTATTTCTCTGAAATGGCCAAATGAATTCAAGATATTCCATAAAACGAAGTTTAAAGACCTCACTAATCAGCACTGGCCTCAAAGAATTCTTGTGGTCTGGGAACTGTGTCTCAATGTGGTTGGCTTATGGCTGACTGCAGGCACAGATCTTAAGTATTTTTCAAGCTGCCTTTTCAGCGTTGTATTGTTTCTGAGCTGGAAGTCTATGAGGTAACTGTGATCCTCCAAGGATGCTTGTGTTTGTGCTTTAGCATTTCTGCAGATGTTGACAAAAAATTTAGTTTGCCGGACAAACACACAGAGTGACAAAAAAATGAGAGTTCCTGCTGGGAAAACTATAATGATCAAATTATAAGAATGTTCAGAGTTTATATGATGAAATTAAGTAAAAGTATAATTGATGATTTGTTGGGTTTTTGTGGCTCACAGGAGGTCAATTAGAAAATATGAGAATGTCAAAAAATGTTATAATGTGAATTTATTGTCAGTTGTTACTAAATAATCAAAGAACAAAAAGGTGAAAAAAGCAGCAGATGCTCTACCACACGTGAAATACAACATGATGTTCCTGGACGTCCCACAGCCCAAACGAGGGTTTGACAAATATCCACGAGTCAAGCTGCTAATTTTAGCCGAGAGGGTAATGGTTATGGCGGACCCTGTGGATGAGGGTCACAATGTTACGCTGAAACTGAGCACTCATCAGCGGCTCAAATGATCCGGCTCAGTCCTCGCAGCAGATCACAAGGCTGGATCCCCACCAAGATGGCGAGCTACGTACGACCAGAGTCTGGGTTCGTTCAGTCGTTTTCAGAGCTGCCAAAAGGCCCCATATACTTTATACAAGTCAGCATCCAAAAGGACAAAGACAGAAACCACACACGAATGTGTTGTATGAGGAAAATGTGAGGAGATTCTGATGTTCTTTGTCTTTTTTAATAGTAAACTGACTGGACTGTTAGGAGGATGAGGTTAACCTATTGTCGATTGTTACGTTACGTCTATTACAGACCATGAAAAATGTCTGTTATGATGACATCTTCAAATATTCAAAGATATTCCACTTACTCAGCAACAAGACTTCACCTCTGATACAATGGAACTGGTGTTTGTCACTCGTGTGTGTTGAGAAATGACTAAAATGATTGTTTACATGTTGGGTATTATCTCAACACTCAGAAACAATGGAAATAGTCAGTGGTTCCGGCCCTAAATAATATGATTTAATCTAATTTAACAGAAGCCACGTGTTATACATTTGCAATAAGCTATTTCAACATTTACAGGCAGTTTGTCATGACACTGGCTGTAATAGTTTCACTCATTTCATTGTCTTGCTGTCAGTAGCCGGTGGTATAAATTAAAACCTGACGTATCAGCAGGCAGAGTGACATCAACACTGGTGTAACCCACACACACACACACACACACGGGGAGACACGTTTCTGCCTCAGCCTGTAGTGTAGCAGATGCTGCCTGTGTGGTCTGGTGTGAAAAGGTCTTTCTGGCAGCCCAAGGTATTTCATTAATGAATGCACAGGTGCTGAGGGGGGCCAACAGCTTCAGTGACACCGGGGTGATAATCAAAGACTGGTGGTACGCTGACTGAGGCAGGGAGCGAGGGGCGGACACGCTTTTGTTTATCTCCAATTATAACAGATAGAAAGAAAGAAAGAAAGAAAAGAAACACACACAACTGCAAACTGCGAGGAGCGGCGAACGCTACTCGGCGTCGCACGCGGACCGGACAATCTGGATGGAGCCCGAGTGTTCACAAGAGTGCGTTCAAGTGAGGTGCTACGAGAGAGGAGCTCTTCACTGAGAGAGGGGCCTGAATTCCAGACATGTCCTTATTAAGAAAGGGCTGCGAGTGCTCACTGTTTCTCCTCCTGCCTCCCTTGTGTCAACCCAACGCCCTCCCTCCCTCCCTCCCTCCCTCCTCTGAACCCCCCCACTTCTCCACCACAACCACCACCACCCCCCCTCCACCCAGCGCTCAGAACGTCTCTACCCAAATAAGGACAGGAGACCAGGGGATGCGTGTATGGGAGGAGTGGGTGGTGGGTGGGTTGGTTGGTTGGTTGGTTGGAGAGCAGAGCGGGGAGGGGGGTGTGTATGGGTGGTGGTGGGGGATAGGGAGAGAGAGAGAGGGAGAGAAAGGGGGGGTGGGGGGGTTGTTGTCCAATTTAGGCGTCCACTTTGAGGTCTGGAAAACAGTGGGATTGTTCCAGCTGGAATGCAACATCAGCAGTGAACACGCTCCCGCTTCGTGACGCTGGGAGCTCAGACTAGAGGCAGGGCATTGTCACTGAAGCCACTGTTCAATATGTCCTCTGCTGGAGTCACAGGATTTAAATCAGGACAATGGTCATGACTTCATGACAAAAAAATAAAAATAAAAGTGAGAGCTCCATAAAGTCGGAGAGGAGACTTTTATGGACTCGAACGCGACAGCTATAGTTTGACAATTGTGGTGGGGAGCTCCGAGAAATGGATTCAAGATGAAGACCATGGGAATTTGGTGTCCGACGTGATTTACTGCCAGTGCGTCATTAACATATTGATTGTATTAAAACTGCTCTCACAAGCAAACTGTGGTGTCTCTTAGGGCGAGTTAGGGTGACAAATACACAACAGACTAAACTGAAGATACATGAAGTCGCACTCATGAGGTCATACAGTAAAAATAAAAAATAAAAAAAAGCTTCTAGCACAATTAGTCAATCAATCTGCATCTGTTTTGATTACTGAGTGAGGTCTAGTTATCTTCCAAGAACAAATAATCTCCAGATACAGATTCTCGATTGTGTGGCTTTGTTGCTTTATGTGACAATAAAACTAATATCTTTGGTTTTTAGGCTGGTGCCTGAACAAAGAAGGACATTTGATGACACAAATTGGCATTTGGTTATTTTGGTAATTATTTATCAGTATTTTTTTCACTGAGCCATTGGCTATAACGTTTATAGGGTCAGGGGGAGGGACAATCCCAGCTGACGAAGGGCGAGAGCGTCGGTCTATCCCAGCACCGACATATTGAGATTAAATTAATTAGAGAAACTTAAAGATGCCAGTCAACCTGATGGGCTTGTGTTTGCAGGAGAAGCTGAGGAGAACCCACACAGACTCAGGAGGGAGAACTCCATCCAGAAGGATTCTATAGGTCCAGGGTTCAACCTGGATCTAGTGCTAACCACTAAACCCCTGTGTCGCCCTCAATCTGAACAAAACAAGTCATTGATAGGTCAAAAACTAATATACAGATGATGATGACCATTCGCTGCACAGACCTGCGTGTGTGCGACTCCATCAGACCTGTGCCAGGTGACAGAGCTTCATACAGATGTTGACTTAATGACACGCTGCTCTCACATTTTTACACAAAAATCAAAGACACACCTCCCCTCCCACTTTCTGGGATTCAGGCCACGGGACTCTGAGACCAACATGCTACAGAATTCCAATGTGCTGCAGGAATGTAAATAACGCTGCACAGCTATGCGCCTCGCACGTTCATTCAAACGGCACCATTCATGCACCAGAATCCCCTCTTCCCCGTTTTTCCCAGCCCCCTGAACCGAGGAGCGATCACATTGCAGCCTGTTCTCAACAATCGGCTTATCTCTGCTCCTGCTCCATCCACAAACCAACCAGAGTTTATTGGCACCCAGACTGCGTTTCCACTTTTTCTGCCTGTGTGCGGAGAAATGTCCCAGTGAATTCCAGTAATTCTACTGAGTCACTCTCAGGCTGCTGCAGGTCACAGGGAGGAGAAGCTGCCGGTGTTGCCTGAACCAGGAGAGGGACACCATCGCAGACGTTAGTTTAAGTGTCCCACAGAATGTACAAAATCCCTTAGGAACACCTACAGGCTGGAAAACAAACAGAGCCCTGTGCGCTCCAGTAATAAATGGATGGCTTGACATTCAGCGGTTGGCACAATAACACTTACTCAATCAGAAAAAAAGGCCGAGATGACAATTTTTTTTTCTCAATTTCATCTTCCACAGAACATGAGATCATCTCGGTGCTCTCAGATGGACCAGCCAGATGGATTTCTACTTACGCAGTGGAATTCAAAGGCTACAGTGAGGCAAGACCTTGAGTCAAAATTACTCTGTCATGTCTCTGATTTTTATGGCCTGATGGCAACATCTCCTCTCCAGTCCACTGGTGGGAAAAAAACATTTGTGGAACCGAGTGGAGTTTAAGACCAAACAGGATGGATCGCAGAAATATATTGAAAGAGAGACTAAACAGCCCACCATGAGAGCCATGCGAGCCCATCGAGCTAGGACAGTAGCAGTTAGTGGAATACAGTAGGTGATGTGTGAGTTTTTTTTTTTTTGTTATTTCTGCTGTTTATTTCACTCACCCGCACATTATTTCTTTGACTCTGAGGACCTTTGAGTTAAGTGTCTTAGCTGCGGTCTCAGTCGGAGAAACATTTCTTTTTAATGGTGTCAAGCCGGCCTGAGCTCCATGTATAAAAAAACACAACGCGCTTTTTGATGTTACTTGTTAAACATGCTGTAAATACCAGACAGCAACACAACAAACAGATATGTGCTTTTTCTTGGGCCAGTTCACACAGTAAAGTTTGGTATAGAAATCATCCAGTTGTTCTTTTTTCTTCTTTTTTTGTGCACTGTGGGACTGGAATCAAGAAATGGCAACGACTCCTCTTGCACCTGGTCGTCTTGGATTCAGAGATGATCATAAACCAGCAGCGGATGCATATACTGTATTAAGTATGTTTATGATATATTCTCTCCAGGTGCAGCCATATGTCATCCAACATGCTGTCCTAGTTCTTCATCTACTCAAGACAAAGCAGCGTCCAACCAAATGAGTGCCACTAACTGAACACCATTATTAAAAACAAGAGTATTCAAGTGTCTTTGAGCCTTTTTTTCAATACATTAGAATTAGAATCAGATTTGGCTTTCGTGTGTTCACAGACAAAATAGTTGAGTTTGGTTTACATCACTCTCAGCACTGTATGTCAACACAACATAATGAAATAAGAGTGGTGGATAGTCCAGAAAACAACAAATGGGCAGATCTCAGCTCTGTTTTGGTCTCCACCGACTCCTGAGGGAAATGTCAGGCTGTGCAGCTGCTAAATGCTCCTCTGTGTTCACAGGACAGCTATCAACCCACTCTGTGTGGGGCTGAGCAGGTGAAGCACAGCAGGTTTTTAGAAGAGCTTTTTGTTACAACAATGCTGGTGAAAACATTCAGACCAAACCACTTAAACAGTGACGTTTATGGTCTCTTAAAGAGATGATCTGAAAATGACTGAAACAGCTGAGGGAAACTGCAGAGCCAGGTGATTATTTCCTTTAACACAGTACAATCATTTCATATTTAGATCAGAAGGTATCATAAAACAAGACATATCTGATATGTTGTAGAGATCAAAACAAAAGAAATTCATTATTAGATTGATGTGTTCCAACTGTGTGTTCAAGTGTTGCTCTCATGATAAAGTGCTGAAGTTGTGCCCAAAAGCATATTTTTGTTCATTTTTGGTCTCAACACACACACACACACACACACACACACACACACACACACACACACACACACACACACACAAGCCACTTGTGTAAATCAGCTTCCCCCTTCTCTCCATGACTCTGTACAATCCCATCACCATGACTCAGTTCTATTGACTCATGTCCCAAAAGCAGATTGTTAACAGATTTCCATCAAATCTGTCTCCCCCACTGTTGATCTATCCAGTCCTGTTGTGTTCGCATGTCTCTTCTAGTCCCGCTGTCAGAACATATACACCTCCATCTGTCTGCAAACCCACGCACTAAGCGATTTCGACCCCGTCTTTTAAAAACTGCAGCCTTTTTTAGTTTGCTGCTGGAGTTGGGATGCTTGTTGGCAAAGAACCGACTCCTGCTGGTAGCCAAACCCCCTCCACCACCACCATCCCTACCCCCACCCCCACCAGTCACCCCCTGCTCAGTTGAGAGTTCAACACACCTTCCACTGAACTTAAAAGTTTACACACGGTAACAAATCTGCAGCCTTAAACTCCTCCGCATAAAAACCACAAGTCTTGTTAAGGTTGAAGGGCGCTCACAGATGTAAAGGGGGTGTTTTTGCTGTCACAGTGAGACCCCCTTTGCACAGACACACACACACACACACACACACACACACACACACACACACACACACACAAACACACACTTGAGGAAACAACAGGACTTGGCGGCAGAAGGAGCAGCTGCTCTCTAAGGTCAGATTACAGATAAAGAAAACATTTTAGGTTCCAGGCCAGGAAAGCTGCTCTCTGACAGGGAGAAACGCTGCCTTATTCCTCCTGACACACACACACAGATGCATTTACAGCAAACGCACATGTCGACCAGCGTTACTGCTCCTTCACTCAGGGCATAGACATGAAGGAATGGGACTGAAGGTGATGAGCTGGCGAGCTGGTGACACTGCTGCATTCCTCAGACTCATGAAAGCATGAGCCCCATCTCCCCCTCCACCCCACAAAAAAAAAAAAAAAAAAATCAGAGTCACCACCCTCCCTTCTCTTCTCCCTCCTGTGTCTGTGTTTGGCCCTAATAAATTCTCTCCAGCTCCTCCAATAACTTCCTCCTACTTCCTATCTGGCACGGCGCTCAGGAAACAATCAGAGCTGAGAGTGAGAGGAGGGCTGGACGGCCAACAGCTCACACGGCAAGAGGGAAAAGCTGAGGCACACACACACACACACACACGAACACACATGCCACATGCACCCCTTGTCAAGTCAAACATTTGCAGTTTGATACCAGCTGCCCAAGAAAAATACTAACGCTCCGAGCCAACGTCCTGCACGCAAGAATGAACAGCCACATTGTCTGTGTGAAAATGATCCGAGCTGGAACAGTTTGACATACATTTTTTTTAAAAAAACATTTGCACCATAAAAACCGCAACTGACTCCTATTTGTTGTTTTCTTGTAAACAAATCACACAGTGTGGATACGGGCCTCGCTCCGCTCCACTCGCTCGCTCTGAGGTAAGAAGAGGTTACTAGTTTCCAAAATGAGTCACTGTGAGAGACTCAGGCGGATAAATAAGTATCACACGTCGTCGAGCCAGAGCATGAACATAAGGCCTGATTCATTCATTCATTGTTCTATTTTAACGCCGCATGCTGCTGGCTATGTGGTCTACCTTCAATTGTCACACTTTCAGAGAATTAAGCCCTAATCCAGTCGAAGAGGGAAAGACTGACACAAAGCGGGACGAATGCGCCAGAGTGCTTTTTTTTTTTTTTTTTTTTTTTTTAACAGCCTGAATCAGCATTTTAATCGGAAATTTTCCAGGGGAACGTAGCAGAGAAGCCATTCTAGCCTGAATTGGTCATTTTGTGGTGAGGGGAGCGGTTTGAAGCCATAATCTGTGAAACCTTTAAGACATGCAGAACTTTGCAGCAGAACGCACCAGCCAATAACTCATCTGACCGGAGAAATCGTGGAACAAGGCATTAAAAGCAGCCACGGCTTTGATCGGGGGGGCCGTGCAGAGACGGTTTCTTTTTTTTTACCAGGGCAAAGCTGTGATTAGACATTAAAAAAAGCTTGTAGCGCTGGTATATACGTATTTAATGCATGCACATAGTCACTCTTACACCTGCATTGTTTTGTGTTACAGACAACCACAACGAATAGCTCTGTACTGAAGGAGATCATGCCCCCCCCCCCCCCAACCCAAAACACCCTGAGCACAGGGATTAAAGGGGTTTCACATGAGTGCCCTTGGGTCACTGGAGCTCCAATGCAACACACAGGCCACACACACACACACACACACACACACACACACACACACACACACACACAGACACCAGTACTCTGAAACCCCAGATGGGCCCGGAGCAAATCGAGCCTCCAGTTATCTATAATGGAGGCTGAAGGTGTCGCACACACACACACACACACACACACACACACACACTGACGTTTCCTGAGAGTAAGTTTATGTGGAACATCACTTGCAACAGTTGGTCGCCAGAGAAAGAACAACTAAGACGTTTAGCAACTTGGGGACAACTGACACAAAGACTACACTGTTCTAGGCCACTCCCCAGCTCCTCCCCTGAGTGGTCCGAACAGGAGGCCGGAAAGCTTATCTGTGAAAACCTCATGGTTTGGAGGATATGTAAACATGTGCAGTGCATTAACGTGAATACAATGTTGATAAATTGTGTTACTGGGGACTGGGAGAATGAAGTAACTGCTGTTTTACTCTCAGTCGGTGTGGGAGCATGCGGCTCTGGATATTTCGCTTTTTTTTTTCTCTTCACCGGTTGTGTCGATGTAATAAACAGCTGAAAGCACAGCACACTCCTCATCAACACAAGTGCACTCTTTAACCCAACTGCTGCCAGCGAGGGTCAAACTGCATATTGTACTCCAGATTGTCATTACTGCCCCACTGCTGAGAACCGTGGCCTTCTCTCTGGAGGCCTTCTGTGTGCTCACCATGCAGACATAAGTGGTATTTGTTCAGATCTGGGTTGACAGAGGGCTAAGTGTCCACCATTTGGACGAGCACTTCTGGGGATGGTGCTAAAAACCAACCCAGCTCTGCACAAATGGGCAAAAGCTCATTAGCCATTCTTCTGTGGCTTTAACACAAACGGGTGAAGCTGCCGGTGACAAACGGTCAACAGACCTGCATCCAAAGTAAACACACACAAACACACACACACACACACAGAGGATGCACCTCAGCTCAGGAATCAGCAGATCTGAAATAGCTGCACTCTCTCTGTCGTTCCTGATCAGACATATGCTTTAAAAATCAAAAACATCAGAGGATTACAGATTTTATTTTTATACCCTCATGAAGAGAACACATGCTCATTACCTCTTGCCTCTGATAAACCTGAAAGAACACAGCTGGGGAGTAAAAGGAGAGAAAACAGCCACTATAAGGGGGGATACAGGCTTTCCAGAGTAATCTAATTGACCTCCATGACATTGGTGAAGTTGTAAAACTTTCCCCTCGCATTTAACTCTTGCACGAGTTCAGAGCGTACATGTTAAATCCACAACGGCTGAGAAACATAAAGTACGTTCAAGGAAAAGAAAAGAAGAAAAAAAAAAGACCACATTGTAGATTGGGAGGCCTGATGCATTCATGCTGCATAAAACAATGAAGAGGGAATCTGTTGGAGCAGCAGAATACTTAATCCTTTCCAGATTTACCCATCAGCATCGAAATCTATTATTAGGCGTCTTGGCGTGTCTCATTTACCAAGGACACATTGTTTGGTTATACTGGTTGGTCGTGTCTTTTCAGAACATCATTTCCACATGTTAATTTAAAGGAAGAGGGGCTGGTACTGCAGAGTTCACCTCTCAACCATCAGCTAATATGACTATCTGATGAAAGGTACGTGATCATCCTCTTTATCAGAGTTGCGTGAAGCCCTGAGGAACTCAACGACAGCCTGTCGCGTTTAAATTTACAGCCTCGTGGATTGATGAAAGAGCGGTAAAAACTCTTCCCCTGCTCCAGGGCTTCGTTTCTGAACACTTTACAAAAAGTATTTTAAAAATATGTAAAATACATGTGGAGGAAAGAATGCTGCTGCAGTAAAAACAGACAGTGACTAACAGACAACATAGTTAACAGGTTATTCTGCTCACTGTCACTAACCTGACCGACTGCATTCTGTTGTTTAGTCAAACCTGTTGACTGGCAGTGATTTACCTCCACAGATCATATGACCACACAGATTAGAGATGGAGGAGGTGCTAACACGTCTTCTCTGAATTCTCTGATCTGCTCAAATATTCAGCCTCTGTCCCCCTTTCCCCCCCAAAAAAACATCAACAAACAAATAACTACAGGGTTGGTCCAAGCCAGACCCAACAACGCAGACTGAGAGCAGGTGTGGACCTGAGCTGGCTCTCGCACTCTTACACAATTAGCCCTCATACATATCCATGCATCTCAAATCCTCACCTATGAATTATGTACTTAGTGGGGACTTTGCAGAGTATCATCACATGGCCTGTTGGCCTGTTGGCACACAGCAAAGAATAAAGAAAGAAAGAAAGACCAGTTCTATCTCAAAGACAGACAATCTATATTACCATTGAATTCATTAAAATATGAATCTAAATTTAGATAAGACATTACTCACTAACACAAATTCAAATTATAAGATTTATTAAAATTAGGAAAATTAGGATTATTTGTGACGTCTGTGCTGTTCCCTTGCGTCCTTGTTTCAAGTCCAGCTCTTTTTATTTAAATGTTATTTTTTTCTGGCAGCCTTTAGTCTGTCAACCTCATCTGCACTGACTCTACTACTGAAGTAGGAGAAGTTTACATATTCTCGTATTGGGTTCTTTATTTCTAAACAGCTAATAAATTATTAAAGTACTACAGAAGGACTAAAACAAACCTTCTGACAAAAGAGCTATGATTAAACTCATATTTTTTAGTGAGCAACAAGTCTAGGTCATAGACCGGTCACATCCTGCACTCTGGCTTTATTATAGATTTATCTTAAGTTTTCATAATTGCACATTTGCTGATGTTCTGTTTTCACTATTTATTGTGACGTATATAATTGTGAAGTATATAATTAAATCAAATCTTGTTTTAAGTATGCATGAGGGAAAAGTTATAATCTTAAACTGCACACTAAATCATGTTAAAAAATAGAAAATAGAATTTGTTTAAATTATATCTTGACAAATACTTTTTTTTTAAAGCTTGACCCATTTCTGCTTTAAACCTCATGGCTGCCAGACAGAAACTAAAGAGAAAGTGTCTGAAACTATCAGTCTCCGGATTGTTTCAATTTTCTTCTTTCTTTTTTTTAATTTCTTGGTAAAACTTTTCTTTTTTTGTTTCAAACGAGCACAGAATTTGTTAGTTGGATATCTATAGGATATATATGCGCTGACAAATGAAGCACTGCTCTTCTTACCTTTGGGATGCCGAGGTCCAGACCAGACTGAAGTTGTGTATTCCTCCAAATCGCTGCTGTTTGTGTCTCTGTGTTAGAGCCTGTAGGTATAAAACTGTGTCGGATTCCTCTGGAGGAACAAGGCTGGGAGAGCTGGATCCCGACACGAACTGAGCGAGACAGAAAACAAACATATTGACCCACTTCTATCTGCTGTAACAGCACGAGCCTTTCTTTTCTGTGTGTGTGTGTTTTTTATAAAGTTAATAAGTGTGAGTCAAAGAGCGGGCTACCGGTAGAAATATGATTGTATAGAGCATGTCAAAGATATCCCTACACACTGGGAAAGTCAAACACAATAGACTATCAATCTGCAAATGTTTTCTTCCCTCCCAAGGCAGCGAGCTCCACGGAAAAATGTAAAAAATGACAATGATCTGAAAACTTCACCGAGACAAGCGGCGTGAAAAAAGTGGCCAGAAAAGAGAAGGGCTCTAGACAGAAAGAGGGAACATTTGTGCAGGACTTACCTTTTTTCTTTTTTTTATTTAGGCAGTCACCTTCAATGAGAGCAGCCGGTCAATTTGGGAAGTTTGTTAAAAATTTGCCGCCTTCTTGTTTTCCCTAATATTTCTCAGAGGTTTGACAGTATAAGTGGAATGTTAAGTATGACTTTGGTATGAAATCAACGCACTACACTGGAAAACGAAGGGGGAGGAAAAAAAAAAGAGTTTCAAGGAGGAGCCACTGGTGCGCGTCAATCAACAGGCTGGGGGGGCAGTGACTTCACTGCAGGCCCCGCCCCCTAAAAACCAGTCTGTGGCAATACACATAGAGCAATACTGTATCCCCATTGGATTAAAGAAAAGGGCAAATTAGGCTACAGAGGAGTCAGACTTTACAAGTGTGTTTTGTTTTTACTTCTGCTGCTTAGTATTGTTTTAAAATGTCGGAGCTGAAATGATCACGCACAGACTTGTTTTGTCCCTTGTTCAAATTACAAACCCAGCACTGAAAGTACTCCATATGAAATTAATTCAGATGCAGATGTAACATAAACATCTGTATCTATGCTCCCATGCTTCAGAGAACAGACATCAAACACAGAAATTCAATCAGTGATCACAATATAGATCCAAACCCACAAGATAACATCTCAATGTTCAGTAGCTTCCTTCTTTTCAAATGCAAGAACCTCTTTTGTGCAGAAAACAATTTATAAAACATCAAATTCGATCGATAATTGATAATCTAATATAAAATCTATTCACTGAGCTCATATTAGCATTGACTGGTACAACGCCTCACACCAGTAATGGACAGTTCAGTACAACACCTCAGTCAAAAGGCAGTGGCTCATGACCTGGGCTATATCCATTATTGATTATTATTAACCGTTATCAGTACGACGAACACCCACATTTCCACATGGGAATGAAGAAAGTATCAATCTATCTAATCTATCTTGAAATGATGAAACGTGTAGATGGTGTGAGATGATGTTGTGTGTTTGTGCTGCTGGACTCAGTTCAAACTCACTGAACTTGACTTAAAGTTTTATAGGTGATCTCACACTTTACAAACATATTAAAAAAAAAAGTCCCCTGAATTTCATTCTAAGGGGTAATTTATTAAGGGGAAAAAAGTTCCGCTATTGCAAACGTGTACGTGTCTCTGAAGTAAACTCAGACCCTGCACACATCTCTGTTCAGCAACAGCTCCTTCTGTTGGTCAACACATGTATTCATCCACCACTGAGATGCAAAAGCAGAGTTGTATAGACAGAAAATGTGTGAATATGACTAACACCACCAGCATTAGCCTTTAAGTATGACAACAGAAATCTTGGCAATTGTTTAGCTGGAAGTTGTGTGAACATAAAAACACAATGGGGGGGAGAGGAGCTCGCCTTACAGCATCTGTCCAGAGGAGCTGCCAGCTTCAGGCTTCATTTAATCTGCGAGTTTGGACAACTGCCTGAGCAGGTTCAGGCAGAATACACACCTCTCACTTACTCTCAAGGCCCTCGGCTCAAACAGGTTTTTCATCCTGAGCTAAGCTTCTCTCGACATGTGAGGTAACTGCTGGAGAAAAGCGTGGGTGTCTCTCAAAACTTGCAACTGGTAGGAATCTTTCAGATAATCTGCCAGCTGCCTGTTCATAGCAGATGATAATGTCAAAAACACATCAGCAAACCCACAGCGAGGGACTTTAAAGAGGGGCTGGGGATGCTTCATTGTGACTGTCTGCAAAATCCATGTATTTCATTTTTCTGAATGTTGGGGTTTTGTTTTTGGCTTCTTGCCTTTATAGTGATAGTTGATACATGAAGAGGAGATGCAGGATGGGAAGAAAGATTACGGTTATTTTACATTTCAGGAAACTGTGTTTATACGAGAGAATCTGGTTTAAAGGAAATTAAATTCACATGCTTTATTAAATAATGTTAATACAATAAGCCTAGAAATGCAACAAAGGCAGTGTTCAGAAAAATAGATGAATTTTACAAAATACTGGGGTCCAAAAAAACAAACAAACACAGATATAAAAATCTACAGAAGCTCAAATCAGACCAAATCATCAGAAAAGGACAGAGAAATCTCCAGAGTCATGAACTAACTTTGAACTTGAATATTTGTTGAAAAGTCACATGTTAACACCCGATACCAAGAACTACAGATAGTGCTATCCCTAAGCGCTACACACATAAATATTGTACTTTAACAATACCCAATATCTGGATTTGATGACTCAGATATGAAAAATCTGTTGTCTGTGACATTTAACAAGCTTCAAATAAATGTGATTTTTATTTATGTATTTATTCTACCAGTGAAACTGAGTAGGCTAACCCTTGTGAGATAACCGATATTTGAAAACTCTTTGAATAAAAATCTATTTTGCCTAAAGGAAACTAGATGATGATAAAAATTCTTTGGATAAACTTTTTTTGCAATTCAAAGTAAGATCTGACACAAGACTTTGGTGACCTATTGGCATTATAAATACAGCCCAGTATAACAATACAACACAAAACAATACAGCACAACAAAGCCAAAACATAACAGGTTGTAACATCTTTTAATGATGTTAGTCATATTGAACAGCAACATGAAGGTGAACCATCATCCTCTCATAAAGGAGTCCTTCCAACCAGCGCCAAGTCCTCACAGAGACTCAGGTGTTTCCAGTGAACCACACAGACCAGGACTCTCCAGTGCCATGCTGTGCAAAATCAGATCATGATATGACACAGACTTTTTCTCGTTTGTTTCTTACTTGTGGAGGTAAATCACACGCCCATACAGGCGACGGTGCAGCACAAGGTGTTGCCAGTTTCAAGGAGCCATCGTTCGTTATTGGTGCCTATCGCAGGAAATGTTGAAGGCGAGTCCAGAGACATGTGTCGGTCTGATGCAAGCAAGGGCGTGTCGCGTTGTGGTTTCAGTGTGCATAGGCGGCCCGGCATCTTTCTGTTACTCGCAGGCGATTTTGCCATCAAAGCTGGAGAGGGCAATGGCGAAGGCCTGAACGGCACACAGCGGGTAGTTGAAGTCCAGTGTGAAAATGTCATCGGCTATCCGTCCAAACTGCATCACAATGTAGTCCACTGGGAAAAGGAAATTGTTGTGTTATGACCAACAGGCAGAAAGACGCCGTATATGACACAAAATATAAAGTGATATAAAGTAGGAGGAGTTTTTTTGTTCTCAGGCTGCATCACTGATTGATTTCAAAACCATGAAGCCACTGAAACCTCAATTACTGCACATCATGGATGAGTCACTCTGCTGATGAGCTTTCTCATGAGTTTCATGATGTGCCAGGCAGAGAATTCAGCTACTCAGCTCACAAAGTGCACGATTACAGAGTACAGTGGCTTGATGTTAAGTTGCCATGGTACACCAGAAAGGGGAAAATGATTTGTATAAACTGATGTGATGAAATAAGATAAATCCCTCTTCAAACATCATTAAATGATCTGATCCACAGCATTTCATACAGTAGGATATTTATAGAAGTGATCTTAAACAGGCACATGTCTTATCTTGCGCTGCTGTGGCTGTTACATTCATTATACAGCCGTTAATTCAGACCAGTATCACATTCATAGTGGAGATTACTACCACATCTGTCTTCTACGGTAAGACCGATGTATTCAATTATTATCACATTTGCATGACGGGGTTAGTCTGAGGAGGAACACGGGTGGACAGACAGACAGTACTCACAGTCTTTGCTGTGGACGATCTGGAAGTTTTTGATGGAGGCCTGGGTGACCCTGCCGTTGAAGTTGAGCACATGAGACGCTGTCTCCTCGTTCCACACTGGCGTCTTGTTGTGAAGCTCGATCAGATTTTCCATCCTTCTATTCTGGTGTCTTATCAACAAGCCGTCACAATCCTGGGAAGGAAATGGGCCAAACAAAATCAGTCAACTCCAACAAAGAGTAGCAGGATTTTCATTTCTGTCATGATAAACAACAACAACAACCACAACAACAGCAGCATTCCTTAAATAAGTATGGATATCATTTGTTGACCCGGTGAACAGCAGGGGATTCTGGGATACCGAATGAGTCAACAAGTGTAAATATCCTCTGTGATTATCACACACATGACACTTTCATAGCTAAAAGAGGGTTTGCTCTTCCCTTGATTTCACTTTGCTCAGTTTTATTCTTCTCTTGGCTGATCTTACATTACAGAGCACTGTGTACTTTGTACTTCAACATATGTATTGCTGCTGGTCTGTTCTCTTGTTTTAAACAGTTATTCTGCGGTCTTGGCTGAAGGTAACCCAAATAAACAATACAAGTGAAATATGACAAACAGACAATAAAACAACTATCTCACATTTCTTGGTCGGAGTGGTACTCGCTCATTGTCCTTGTCCATCCCTGGAATGATGACCGTCATCCTTCTAGGCCCTTTCATTCCTAAGACATTTGTTTCCTGTTGCCAAAATATGAGTAAAATCTGAATTTTCACTTCAGTTTTTAAAACCAAATGTCACCTAAAACAGTATGAGAGAGAAATGGACTTACATAGATGATGCCTGCCATCTCCTGCCGCGCATTAGACATGTCTGGCAAAGCTCTCTCTGGATTCAAAGCGTTGTCAAATACTGTGAATTTAGTCCCCATTAAATTTGACCTGGGTGAGCAAAAAGATTGAATTAAAATAACAGCTGATAGATTTAATGTGCTGCTTTTGAGTACATGATTTTTAAAGTTCAGTGTACCTCAGCTTTCCGACAAAATTCTCTCCACCTCTTGATAAATCTGTGGCGTCAATGGAGATGAGGTAATTTGAAGTTGCGCTTTTCTTTCTTTTCCTTCCAGCCAACAGGAATGTCTACAAAGCAAAAACAATGCAGCCAATTAGTCCTTTGAGAATAAAAGAAAGAGAGCAATCTTATTTAAAAGATCATTAAACATTATGGAACACACAAAGAGGAAGTGATTTTGTTTGAGCATTGTTCTGGTCCCAAAGGTGAAACCCTCACCTTTTTTTCATTGTCTAGATGAAGGTAATACAGAGGGTAGAGGCTCTTGTCCATCCCTCTCTGGTCTCGAGTCACTCTGCATTTGACGGTCAAGCCCTGTGGAGCCGGGTCCATCACAAACCTCTCCAAGTTGTCAAACTCGATTTCTGGTGATGGAGATCTCTCCTGATCAAGAAGAATGAATACAATCTGATTAAAACCACTGGTTCAACTGCAATGGGATGAAATGTTTACTTACATGATATAACTGATGGAAATGTTTCATTTTGTGGGTGAACTGAGGGACTTTGACTCACCTTTTTCTTCTTCCCTTTGCCCTTTTTTTTCTTAGATTTTTCCTCTTTTTCAGACTCAGAGTCCTCGCTCTCTTCTGCCTTTCCTGAATCATACAAGCATTGTATGGTTATTTACTTTTCACTGACTCAAAACAGTAAAAAGTGGCATTTTAACTTGCCTTTCTTCTTTGTCTTTTTGTCCTTGTCCTTGTCCTTATCCTTGTCTTTGTCCTTGTCTTTGTCCTTGTCTTTGTCCTTGTCCTTGTCCTTGTCCTTGTCCGCTGATGCTTGGAACATGGACGCAGAGCCAGCGGTTGGTTTCTTCTTGGATTTGGTCGACTTAGCCTCTTCTTCACTGTCTTCGCTGTCCGACTTGGCAGCTGCTCAAGAAACAGGTGCAGGGTTATTAGAATACACTTCATAACTTTGTATGAACTCTGAGACACTTGAGTCGTGGGGCATAAAAGACACTTACAAAGGGAAACTGTTAAGCTTTGATCTCTGACAGTTTAACTATATAATCACCTTTCTTCTTGGTCTTGGACTCTTTCTCTCCATTTATCTGGAACATTGAAGCTGGCTCCTTCTTCTTCTCCTTCTCCTTCTCCTTGGACTTGGACTTTTTTTCTTTGCCATCTGAATCTTTGTCTTCTGGGAAATGAGAAACAAGGAAAAGTTTGGAAAATGTTTTCCGTTTTTGAATGTGCCACCAAACTCTTTCACTGGCAAATGTAAACCTGCCGTCTTTTTATGTTTGTGTACAGTGGAGAGAGTGTCAAACAACTGCAAAGAAACCATAATCAATCAGCGAGCAAAGATTCGAGGCCGTGACAGATTCTAAGGAGCGGAACAAATTTTTAGCATGCAGTCCTGATTTTGTGCACGCTCAGTTTGAATTCTGCTCTCACTGTCTCTTCCAGCTGTTACATTTCAGATTCTGAGCACTCGAGATTGTGAGAGAGATTCAGGCTTCACCAGGACTCAGCCACATCGGCCTGTCAGAGTCAAAGCAAACTGCTACTGTCAAGATATTTCCTCTGCTCCCACTTGGCCTTTATTCCTCACTCACACACAGATCCAGTGGCACAAGTCCTGTGTCCTCAAAACCCTTGATTACACTCATGTTACTGTCAACACTCGCTCTTAAAACGATGTTCCATGATACTGAATATGTCCTAACATGCTCTCACATCTCCGCTTGCTGACTGACTACTGGTCACAGCTGTTTGTGCTGCCTGCCACTTTTTGCATTAATGAACTTCAGGAATTGGAAGCATACAGTTAGATATCTGCTAAGGTAAGCACTTCAACACTAATTCCTAGAAATAGGTCAGAGGTCAAGAGTAAATCTTGCGTTACTGGTGATGTTTAAGGGTCTGATGAAGGAATGGCACACGCTGTGACTAATTGACATTTATCATCTAGAGACACCCTCCGAAGGATGCAGCCCCTGAATTGGGATACAGCTTGTGTCACTAAAGGTTACAATGAATTGTATAAGAACCAAAATTGATGAATTAACGCCTGTGTTTACGTACTATACACCAATTAGCCACACCTATAACAGGTACAGCATCTATTTCTTAATTGTTGTGGCTAATTGTTCTGTAGCCATGCTCATTTTGAGTCATTATTAGGAATGACTAATTGTTATTAATTAGTCATTTGAGTTGAAACTTAATTCCCCAAGGCTTAATGGGTTACCTCAGTAAAAAAAAAACCCAAAAAACCAAAACGTTTTCTTCACAACATTATAACCAGTCACCTGTGATGGTTATAATGATGCCTGTTTGGTCTAAGTAAACATCTTCATCTAAACAGCTAATTTTTTTTGTCAACATAAATCTAATACTCCGTTTTGGCCTGTCTATGCCTTTATCAAAAAAGCACGGTGTGGAGAGACATGGAAATGGGGGACAGCTTTTTAGTTGTTTTCCATCAACTCCAGAGTGAAATATCTGGATCTTTAGCTGCTGTGCTGAACAGGCAGTGTACAGTGAGGGTTGAAAACAGCTGCGCAGTTAGGCCAACACTGATCCTGAAGACAGCACTGACAGTGAACCACAACACTGCTGATGTGACCTGGAACATGAACCCAATGACATGATGGAGGCTGCAGAGTGGGGCGATCATTTTATCAATGACTCCTCTGTTTTAGCTGATCTGTGCGGCCTTAATTTAATGTTTTAATTACAACAGTCCCAGTGACTTTTGTTGTTGTTGTATTTTTGGGGGCCTTTAATTGATAGTTTAGTGGAGAGAGACAGGAAATGGGGAGACAGAGAGAGGGGGAATGCTATGCAGCGGGATTCGATACAGCGAGGACTCTAGCCTCTGCATATGGGGCACCTGCTCTACCAACTGAGCTAAATGTTTCCTGCCACTTTTAGAGTAAGCACAACATCCCTGTTTCTTGTGCCTAAGACCTTGAAATGTATCTTTTGCTATACCACACTGTAAATAAAGTCTCTACTGCAATGTGTTCCTGAGTTAAAATAAAGGTTAAATGGATGAATGAATGAAAAACATACTCATGTGACTGACTGTTAATGTTACAGTTTTGATACACTTAAGCTTTGGTGATGGTAGTTCTAGTAAGTAAAACACTTTGCACTGCTAACAACAGTGATGGATGATGTCCAAGTTCAAATATACTACATTGGAAATTCGGAGCTAATTGAATCATTTTCCATGTTAATTCAGAGCACCTGGCTTTCCCTACAGTAACTCTACATGGGGAACAGGGAGACGCACACACAAGCTAGTGCAGGTACTTCTGACATGATTGATAGGTGATCAGGATGAGTCACAGGTTGGAGGAGGGTTAAATTCAGCTCAGAGGCAAAAACTCTGGAAACAATTCAACCAACACTCTGCGCTCCATTGTACAATAATTCAACAGAAGAGATATATAGCAAAATTTCAAATTTCTGCCATGCGAGTCAGAATCTTATGATTACCAAACTAAAAATATATTAAAACTGGGTTGGACCAAAAATGTGTGTTCACAAGAACAGAACTTAGCTATAAAAATAAAAGCATATAAAACATGCACATAATAACAATTCTGTGATGTTCATCAGGCGTAATATTAACTATGCTGCATGCCAACATTTGCTAGTATTTGGTAATAAATCAAACCATTGCAGAAATTAAAATGTTGCCCTGAGAATGACACAAGGTGTAAATCATCCAGAGGAGGGCATGAATGTCTGAGACAAATTTCCTTGTGATGCATTCAATAGTTGCTGACACATTTTGCCCAACATCTCACAATGCTGACCTCACAATGGTGTTAGAGTAAAAGTCAGGGGATCATCAGAGTGATGATGCAACACATTGACTGACCAATGCTGCCGCTCTCACAGATGACAGACAACAAGGAAAACTTCCAGGCATCTTTTAAAATCATCTCCATGCCCTCATGTCTCCCTTTCATTTGATATTTCAGCCTGCAAAATAAAGCTTCTAGTCACTTTTCGGTCTTTTTCAGCTAATGAGTTGGCGTGTTTACTAACACCAGAATTCCTGCAACGTGATGTCTGGAAATAGAAAAAAAACAAAAAACAAACTACAGAGGAATAAAAGACTTCCATTTTTAATTGGAAGTGCTGAGTAGAATTAAAAAGTAAATTGTCGTGATTGCATCAGTTTTAATGTCAATTTTCTATGTAATTCATTCAGGGCAAGTTACTCACTTCACTGTTGTCTTTTGTTGTTTCTGTTACCAAGTCAGTGTTTCCACTCACCATTACACGATAACATCATGCAATCTTCTTACCAACATTAGTCTTGTCTTGTAACTGTTGTTTTGTGTGTATTATCAATGTCTTCAGAAAACTGTTATCCTGCTTCTCGACATACCTTTAGTTTTTGATTTCTTCTCTTTGCCAGATGGAGAGCTGTCCTTTGTTGTCTTTTTCTTTGTTTTCTTCTTAGGGGTGTCCTCCTCCTCATCATCATCGTCATCATCTGTGCCTGAACCTAAAGAAATGGGAAACATTATTCTTAAACTGATTCTGGCCTTCTAAGGGACTATTGTGCAAAAGACATTTAATTTATCCAGTGATTTATATGTTTACTTTAGGATTTTATTGGTCCCAAGAGTCCTCAGACAGCCCAGGTTAAACTTGCTGCTTTATTACCGTTGCCAGAAAGGCTTTAAATAACTTACCTTTCATCTTTTTTGGAGCACTTTTGGTTTTCTTTTTTGGTTCTTTCTCTTTTCCTTTTGCCTTTTCTGGTTCATCCTTATCTTTCTCTGGTTTCTTTTTCTTGACTTTCTTTCCATCTATAAGGTTGACAAGGAAACAACAGTGTAAAGTTATGTGGTAGAAATATATTTGATATAATGAATGAATTAATGATTTTTTTTATTTTTGTATCATGCCACCACTGTGGCCCATCTCATATGGGATTACAAGGCACATTTAATGACAAATACAACATATCACAGTTTGTCATCTGCATCCTCAGTTTAAAGCTACTCACTCTGGGTGGCTGGGTTTTCGTCTTCTGAAAGATCTTCACTTTTCTTAGTCTTTGTCTTCTTGGGCTTGGCTTCGGTTCCATTCAGCTTGGCGTCTGCTGTGCCATTGGCCTCTTCTTTTTTCTTTTTTGGCTTCTATCAATGTTCTTTGAAGATACAAACAAAACTTATTAGAGATGAAACTTGAGGAAGAGCGAGAGGAGAAGGAATAAAGAGACAAATGAAAATTGGGGTAAAAACATGACAGACACACAACAACACTAATGGGAGGATGAACTAAAACTAGGAATATTCGAAGTTCTTAAATAATAATAATAATATTGATAATATCAACTCACCATCATAAAGTCAGATGTAGGTGAGGGTAAGAATGAAAAAAAGATGGTTAACAAGAATTATTCTGTCACTACTTCTTCACCTTTTAATGTTGTCGTTTGATTATAAGTTATAATGTATACAGTATATTTGATGTTTGTTCACTCGCATTCATTTCAAAGAACATCCTCACATGAGTTTAGGAACTATCACAGTCACGGTGTAATAGCAAATGCAGTAACTAATAAATGCTGCTCCTGGCTAAGCTGTGCTGTATTCACTACTATCAAACTCACTAAAGATCTCGTGTTCAGTTACTGGTGGATGAGGTAACAGGGCATTAGGTGACATTGAGCATTTGAACCTGAATTTATCTAGTAGAACTGAATAATCAGTTACTATTTTTGAAAATATAGTTTTGTAACAAACAAAAAACAAGTTCTGTAACAATCTTATGTAACTTGCTCAGACCTCCCGGCTCCTGCAGAGTGCTGAGAAACTTAAAACAGGTCAGTTGCAGAGAATAAAACATCTAATTCATTAGCAGTTCCTTCTTCATCACCTGTAATGGACGTTTTATCATGGCTGTGGAAACACAAACCCTCAAACCCTCCATTCCTCAACCCCTTCACACACCATCAGTCCTTTGTGATGATTTTTGCACACTACAATTTCCACATTAACACATCAAAAATATTATTTATACGTGTAATAATGAACAAACTGGAGCTCTGCTGTGAAAACTCAAAACCGAAGCAAGGAAGAAAGCAACAGGAACAGCGTGTCACTGTCCCAAGTCACAGAGAAGGAGGTCAGTGTGATTGCGGCCAGCGGAGACAGTAAAGGTAATCCTATTAGATGTAGATCCTGCATTGATGGAGGTCTATTTGTGTCCACAGACAATCCATAACTCAGAGTAATGGCAGAACAGTTGACATTTGTCACTCTGTCATCAGCTGTTGTGTAAAAGTGTGAAGAGCCATTATATTCAAATGGGCATCAGTTGAATTAATACTACAACTTTTGGGAAATGGATAGTCTTGTTGTCAAAGTATACTTCTTTGACAACCACAATTACAAGATATTTGCGAAAATGAGAATATAAGAAATGTTTTTGCCTGCAGACACACCAGCATTTTTAAAGATTTGGTTATAACTCTAATCTAAGCACATGTTTTTAAAATGATATATCTTACTGAATTATGTAACTCTGTCTCTGACTTTTGTTACTGCTTTGCTTTATGAATACTGAAGCAGCCAGACATATTATAGCTAATTATAACTGACAGGATTTTAATTTAATGACTGAGTGAGTATGACATTAATGCATTTTAATAGAAATATTTTTCACTCAATTTCAGCATCTGTGATGTATGGATTTGCCTGAGATGTAAGATCTGATTGACTATCAGGCTTAAAAAAATGATTAATTGTTCATGAATGAGGCAACAGTAATGAAAAGGAAGGTTAAAGAAGTAAACGGTGTGTAATGCTGCTGTGAAATGTAAGTGCTTTGGGTGGCTGGATTACATTACTGCACTTCAATCCTTTAACTGCGTGTGTTTACAGTTGCATTGCTCAGCAGATGAGCAACCACTTGGATGCCATAAACTGTGAAAATCAGTGCTGGATATGAAGGCAACGCATACTGTCGCTGACTCCAGGTAAAGTTGAATAAATACTGCCTGAGTTGGATAAGCTGTGTCTCCCTGATGGAACACTTCCCATGCTGGCACTAGAACCAGTTACCTCACATGTCGGTCAGAGATTATTTTCTACGTAATCATTGTTCCAAATGTGTTTGATTTGAACACAAATAACCAAAGTAGGCTATCCTATATCATCAACAGAAAATAAAACTGTCTCATGAATTTACAGCACCACAATTATTAAATCTGAACAGATGGGTTAACTGTTAATACTGTATTGTTGTATCACAACATAAGAAGTGTAAATAAAGTTGTGAAGTACCTTTTGTTATACCACATGTCTCACTCTCTAAATATCATTGCATCATGTCATTACAGAGCAGCTTAATAAACAATGAGAAGTAATCTCATCTGAAAGACAATAAAAACATCCACAAACCCCACCCTTTTACCTTTTCTGTAGACATGGCGTGGCCTTGACTTCAGCTCTACCACTGCTGTTGTTAAAAGGTTAAAATAAAAATAAAAAGCAGGCCTCTGAGCGGAGATAATGAAAGAGTGAGAAAGCCCTGTACTCACTGCGTCTCCATCAGCAGAAAGTTGTTAATAGGATTTATGTGTAAAGCCATCTGCTCTGTAGAAACACGTCAACGGGAGAAACCAACAAAGGCCCGGGAGGAGGGAGAGGACTTGTTTATCACATGTGGTCAATGCCCAGACACCTCCAGACTCCATGTGAGTTTTTATGTCCAGGGGCTTATGCCAGCTGTAGCACAGCTGTTGTCCGATCAGATGTTTGCTCTAATTTCCTCCCTCCACACCTATTGCACTTTATAGGTCAGACTGGAGGAATCAGGCATCTGTGGCTGGAACAGAACATCTCTGCTCCATGTTCCTGGTGTCAGCGGAGGGAAAGGGATATCTTATTAACTAAAAAAAACTCTGTTTTACCTGAACCTGCCGCTGCTGGGCCACAACACCATCTTCATCCTCCGGAACCCTACCAAAAAAAATAATGATGCTATTAATCAGTGTGATGATATTATAACTTCAATTGTTAGCCATTGTTTATAACTGCAATGAACTAATGTTTAATTAATCTACAAGAAGGGTTTTTATTTTCTGTATATAAATCAGAATCAGAATTACTTTATTGATCCTCAAGAGGAAATTCTTTTGTTACAGAGTTCCCGATCAAAAATCAAAATCAAAATATGAAATGTAATATACATATACATATGGAGTTAGGAAAAAACAAATAAAAATCCAATGCCCCACCCCTCAGAATACACCAAAGCAGTAAAATAAACACATTTGCAAATTGCATATATATTATATATCACTTATATCATTTCCTCTTACATGTCTCTATATCTATGTTCCTACCTACTACAGATGCTCCATTATTTTTGGTATCAGTATCAGTATCCATCTACTTACCTATCTACCTACCAGTACACATACATGGTACCCTTTTTTTTTTTTTTTAGCAACACCAGCATTTGACTGTAGCCAGAGAGTTCAGTGTCACCTGTACACTAACAGGTCAGGGAATAGCAACAAATAAAGCTTTCCCTTGCTACTTATTGGTTCAGCACCACTTGGCGAGTACCGGCGGAAAGAAGGTGTGGTAAAGCTTCAGAAAACCACAGGGCCTCAGGTAAGGATAATGAAAGGCACGAGGCAGACAGCTTGCACGCACCTAAAATGTATGACCAAAACATTTGCATATATCCATATTATTGTGCATTAAAGCCTGACATACCTGTCCTGCGTCCAGGCCTCTTTCACGGGGTGATTGTGGAGAGGCATGGTTGATGTGGGAAAAGGTTACATCCAGATTTTGGTCTAAATGAACAGTCAATCAGTGACATTTAAACAAAAAAAAGTACATTATCATGAATATATAAACATTAAACATGCACTAATGCAATCTCTCACCAGAAAAGGGTTTTGCCAGGCAGCACTGTGATTGACTCCATCCAGCTTGTGAATACCCATAAGTCTTGATACATATCCTGCAGCCCACAGAGGGGTCACATGACCCCGCTTCTAAGAGGATTTTTAACAAAGCAACATGTCCCCCCACCATCTACCACACAGTCAGGATGCCCTGACCCTTCGAGTGGGATTACTCTAATTAGCCACTCACCATCTGTGAGCATTTCTACGGTTTTCATAGAAAAGCTGTGGAGATTTCCATGAAAAGGATAAAAGGCTTGGGTGTAATATTAAAGTAGAGGAAAGTAAAACAGATTCAGGTTTAACAAAAATGGGTGGTTTCATTAACATGGATACAAAATCAAAACTAGTAAGAGCCTAAATATTAGAGAGGAGTTTATCGCCTGGAGATAAATAGAGAGAACAATAGGTGAACAAGAAAAACCCTGGTGTTTGCTACAGGTAAGATATGTTTAACTTCATTTAACTTAATCTTTGTCCAAGGGTGTGAGTGTGAATGATGCTGAAACATGTGAACAACCCGAGATAAAAGATATATTGCATATCCAGCTCAACGTTATTTAAGTTTATTATATTGCTTCATTGAGTTTATGATGTAATTCCATGATATGCTGCACTGTTTTCATTGTTCATTCGTTACATTGAAGTTGGTTAATTAGAAACCCTTTAGTGTGGAGCACCTTTGTCTCATACTTCCTATGGTTTGCAGGCGGACAGGTGTGAATGTGACAGTCAAAGAGTTGCAAATGTCCTGCTAAGGCAGCAGAAAAAAGTTGTGCACAGCTCAGAGAGACTGGAGATCATACTGTAGGTTACAACAACACAGTGTGATTTCCTCAGTCAACCACCAGATGCTGCTGTTCCCCAAGAGACAGACATGTACTGCACAAAGCAGCTGTGAGACACCAGGGGGCACATGGAGGAACTTTGTGATTTACTTCACTCATACATATTTTAAAAATGACTGACTGGGCCTCACTAGCAATGCATAAAATGTATAATTATCCATCGGAGAGGTGGTTTTCCACAACCTCAAAGCTATCTCAGTCCGGTTTGGCTGTGGCCTCGGAGATCACGAGAGGAGCTGGGAGCCGGGTGATCCCAGCTGAAGTGAACAATAACACATGTGATGTGGGAAAAAAGGGGGTAAACTCAGTAAGAAAGGAGTTTTGCAGTTTTATGCAGCCGGGCCCTTTGTCACTCCGCATCACCGTGCTGCTCATGCTGTCCAGTCTGCTGACTGTTGAAAAGATGTCTAGACTAATGGCTTTGCTGGCAATTCTGCAAACGCCTGACAGTAACATGGCAGTTGGCAAGCGGCCTAAGGAAGGCCAGCGACCTCGAGGGAGCAGCGGAGAAGCCATCAAGATCTTAAAGAGACAGAACCTGTGCTGTGCTTCTCAGCATACACTGTTTCCAAATCATTTTCACGTCAGTTGTATTTTATTACTGCAAGCAAGATGGTAAACATTGTCGAAGCAACGAGAAGCAGCGCAAGAGAGAATACCAGAGAGGCTGTAAAACCAGCTCTTACTATACCAACAACTGTAACAACAAGCCTGAATGAAATGAAAACACATTATTCAAAGTTATGGTGAAACAGGGACCATTCAAAGCAGTTGTGAAAACACTAAGCCAGGAAGAATTATGTTAAATACATAAAGGTAGAGCTTCCAGTGGCAGTGACCTGTGTTTGAGAAGGGGGTATGATGATGATATTTTAGTTCACCCGTGGGTTTAGTGCTGAAACAGCATGTTGGTGAGGACGTGAACCCAGTGGCACCGTACAGCCGGGTGAATCATCAACTCAGAGAGGGCCCATATCTCAGGAAGGACAAACAATGAAGACGAAACAGGAAAATCTGGGTTAAATTAATCTATCCCCACAGGAGAGATTGTTCAAGGAACGAGGAGGGGTAGAAAAAGAAGACAATGGCAGGAGGTCTCATCCATTCATTAGAAATGGAAAGATGCTATTCAGGACTAAAATAGTCTCTTGTTCTTTGTCGATATGTGACCCAGTCCCAACACCGATTGAAGGTCACATCCTGTTTTATATACTAAATTTGGAACTTTATCTCAAAAAGCTCATAAACAAGGTCAAATAAATTATTGTTAATTAACACATAAGTTTATGGACATACACAAGGGTCTGTGAGGCCAAAAGGCTTATGATGTAAACAGAATTTGTACGTGGATTAAAAAAAATGGAGAAACAGGGCTGACCCCTCAGAGCTGTGAGGGCTGAGGACACAGACTCTCAGTCAGTTTCTCCGTTGACTTGCTAGCTCAGGCAAATTGACAAAAGGCAGTATACTACAGAAGTCTAACTTTTTAAACTCACGGTCGGCTCGGTGCATCCTTCCCATTCTGTGGAGAAAGAGGAGGGGGACTCGCCATGACAGAAGTCAGGCAGAAAGCCACCATGGTATATATCACAACAAATTCATTGCACCAGATACGTGGCCAGTAAACACTGTTGAGAAGGAATGATCGGCACGCTACAGCCCGGCTACACAGTCTCTACCAGACAGACAGCTTAAGAGGTGGTCAAGGGGAGAAAACGAAGCTCAGTGAGTTTTAGCAGCAGCATCTGGACTTAACCATAAGTGGAAACATGCATGACTGTGACAGGGCTTCTTACTGATGATGAATGGAGACACTTGTTTTTCAACTAAACAAATGGATAAAAGCCGCACAAACACAAGCGTTGCACACAGGCTAACGGGTTACTCATGTGTAGGCTGTATTGTGAACATCAAAGAGCATCACTAACACTTACATAATAATAGAATAACAACAATAATACTCAATACTCTGTGACAATGAAACTAAATTAATGGCAGACTACACAATGTATCTACAGATGCATATTTTGTAGCTCTGAATTTCAGTGGTTTCATATGCAAACATAAAAAGTTATATGACCTGTTCATCTGGACTCAACTACATCAGAAGTTAAACCTTTTGATACCTTTTTTAAAACCATGGAGAAGGAATAACTTGTTAATGTTCAGTGAATTAATGAAAATAGTACAACTGTTCCTGTGGTACAAAAACTTGAGATTTCTACAACTTTTTTCAGTGCTGGTGTCATCTAATAATAATTCCCACTTTGGCCTGAAAACCTAATGGAGGGGATTAAATAATTACAAAATTCAAATTTATTTTCAAATACTTGATGTACAACTGACACTTGCCCAATTTGAATTGCTGAGCCTCTTAGCAACTGTGGCTCAGCAGTAGCAGTTTGCTACGAGTCTCATGGCACAGATTGAAACTTTTCAGAGTCCGTTAAGGCCTTTTGTTGAGGGAACTGAATTCAGTGCTTTGTGAGATGTCTCAGCCCCCCCAGATGCCCTGCTATTAGACTGCATTAATTCTAGCTTTGTGCATCTAATGAACTGTCAACTGAGTTTAATTTTCGGCTGCTGTCTCAGGAGCTTAAGTATCAAGTTTCTGTTCCTCTAAACATAAAATTATCTCTGTAGTTGTTCACATGTGGTCCTCATTGGACCACCGGGGTTGGTTTTGTTTAGAAAGTAAGAGACAATGCTGAGACTAAAGTTCTCTGTGAAGGCTTGATGCAGAAATCAATGCCAAATCTAATAAAGAGTAAATTGAGAACACTCCTTCACTGGCATCTCTAACTTGTTAATAAAACCCTCCTAACTATATAGGATCATATAAGAGCTGCTACACAATACAAATGCTATTACTCGACCTTATTGACCCAGAGAGAAAAAAGGTTTGAAGTGAAGCTGCACAACAAGGCAGATTGTGTGGAAGAACAGCATATGCTCATGATATACTATAGACATCTCTCTGATTTAGTCAATGACATACTAGTTCAGACATGGTTTGTTGTGGGGAATGTGCTTTTGCATATTACACGGCGTGGCAGCTGTCTGCGTGTACAGTATGCAGCTTACTGTAAATGCCAAAGACAAGTGTGTTTCTAGAAACTCTGAGAAGATGCAGTCGCAGTTGATTCTCATCGCTTGTACAACATTCAATGGGTTGTGATGTCGTTGACATGCCTCAGCATTAACATCAGTAGTCTATGAATGGCCAAGATGATTTGAGGATGTTTGATTGATTCTTGACTAGGGATGTCACGATTACTTGTTTTCACAATTATTTGCGGTATTAAATGCCACAATTAATTGATCGTAAAGATTCCTAAATACCATCACTTTCCAAAAAAAATGATGTTGGAACCATATTGGCAGATGTGGCGCCAAAGTAAAGGTAAATGCACAGGTCCATTTATCTAAAGTAACACTGAATTGGTAGGAATTTAAATGTTAGCATGTCATTTGTATTGTAAAAAAATAATTAAAATAAACTGAAATATTTAAGTCATTCATTATCATCTATACCAAATGTTTAAAACACTTGCCTCGGGATTAATACCTGGTCCTACTGTATATTAAAGGGACAATGAGGAGTTTTGGAAAAGCGAAGCGTTTTCACACTACATTTATGAGCCTCCGCGCGCATTGTAGAATTCTTCGACCGGCGCAAGACAGACTCATGTTTTCATTCATCAAGAATTAAAGTCAGAGGTTCAAAGAGGTTCAGCTCCCGTCGTAGTTCCGACCATAAACGGCAATACGGCGGCGGTATTCTCATGAGCGTCCGCGAAACCGAAAGTAAGAAAACGCTGGTCGGCTCGACCAGCATTTCCACCACCACTAATAATAACAAAATAACAATAGAGACAAAACGATATATTTATCAAAAATGGAGCCATTAACAAGTGTGGGTAGCGTAGATTCATCCACATTAACGTGAGACTTTTTTATAACCAAACTCCTCGTTGTCCCTTTAAGAGATTAGTAATGTAATTATATTTTGACTATATTTGATTTTACACATTCATAGTGTTGTGAAATGTATTGATGCATAATAATTGTGTTAATCGTGACATCATGATTATTTCTCTGACAATAATCGTACCAAGAAAATCTATAATCGTGACATCCTTATTCTTGGCATGATCTCAGTTGTGTCATTGTATAATATTTGGGCACAGTAGGTGGTGAGGCAAATACTGTTTCCCACAGATGTGCTTCTAGTTCCCCTCCAGTAGTGTGACCGGATTAAAAATAAAGTCAGAGCCAAAGAATGAGAGTTAAATTGCTGTGTGTTGGTTTCCAAGGACTGAACGTAAACCTACTTTTGTGCACTTTCTGTCACCATTTAAAACAATTCTTTATAAAAGTTGCACAGGAAGACAAGGCAAGAGAAAAGTGGACAACTATAAAGTGTCAAGGAAGTAGCAACGTGGAGGGTTAGACGAGAATCCCTGAGCCTCTCTGAGCAGAAATAAAGGCAAAGCAGCCAGAACCTTGTGTGAACTGTAACACAAGCAGCGCAGCTCAGCCTCGTGAGAGCTTGACACACATCTGAAATGGAGGACAAAGTATCCAGGAAATAGTGCTGTAGCTCGCATTTCCTATTCTAGGTGTCTGTGATAGAGAGCAGCCTCCCCAGAGCCATCCAGACGCTGCTAACGGACGGACACATGTCTTAACGGCTGAGCTTGGCACGAGCTGGCATTACCGTGAGAGCAGAGAGTGAAAAAACCCTGAGAGAGCTGTTTCTGCCCCAGAGAGAGAGAGAGAGAAGGGGGGAGAGGGAGGGGGGGCAGAGAGCCAGCACTCCCGGAGCAAACTTGTCCCCTCCGTTTTTCTGAAGCAGGCAGTGCTCTTTTGAATCGGTGCCAGTGGAGGCTGGCCCAAAGCCTCGCAGCTGAAACTTTTACAAGCTCAGTGTTTTGCGAGCAGGAAGAGAAGGACACAAAGTGAGATTTGTAAAAGGGAGTTTTGCAGCTCCTCTTCTTCTTCTTCTTCTTCTTCTTCGTCCTGCCTTCAGATGTCAGCCCAGTGATTCTGGTTTGATTTAAAAACTACAAAACATCCTTCAAGAATGTGCACAACATGTTTTGGAGAGAAGACTGCATGAGGAGAGGAAGGATTTAAAGTGTATGTACAGTAAGGATATAATTGCTTTAAAAAAAAAATGACGAGTGAGTGACATCACACTGGAAGCTGTCTTGGATATTGCCTGAGGAAAGATACTGATGAGTGTCTGTGGCACTCTGTAGCATTATGTTGTGCCCTTTTCAGGATTTGTACATTGGATTATGAGTGTTTTTTTATTTGTTGCTGGTGATCCGCACAAAATACCATCCTTGGATTTTTAATCGCGCCTGAAACCTGAGTCTTCCCTCGCCCGTATTTCCGCTCCAGCTCTACATGACACAATCTGTGACTTAAGGGTATGTTGGTAAACATCCCACACCACCCGTTTGGTCTGTTATGTTGACAGCAAACACTGGTTTCCTTTCATTGCTTCAGTCCGAATTAAATCAGAGCCCCAGTGGTTTGCCTTTTTTTCTTCTATCTGCTGTGCAACAAATCTGAATAAAAAACACAGGCAGGTGCAGAACAACTAAAGATGTCCGGAATGACTACCGAAAATGGGAACTGTGAGGCATGTACTACCTGGGAATGATGCCAACTGCTGACAAAAGGCTTTACTGCACAGCTCTGAGAGAAGCCTTTAACTCATTTGCTCTGAAATGCTTCAGGAATATCTGACACTGACTTGTTTGGCCAACTGTAGATAAATCTGTCAAACATTTTGGCTTTACTACAAGACTGCATGTAAGTACTCACTTCTGATTCCTTTACCCAAGCTTATTTCTCTGTCCGCCTCACTCTATTTCTTCTCCCCTCTCAGCCCCTAATCCTACAGTCAAGTGAGTGTCTATTTGATGGAACATAAACTACAGTTCATGTGACTGCTCCCCTTCTTCAGCAAGCGCACTCTCTCAACTCTGTGACTTCACCTCGAGACAAACACTCAGGCTATACTTTTGTGCATATTCCAGCGCAGATTTCGTACGTTTAATATGAGCGTGTGAGCTCAGTTTTGTGACTTCATGATCTCTTTTCCTGTCTCCCTTTCTCCTCGTTGTCTCTCCTTCTTGGCAGCAGGGCAAAAGTGGGCAGGGAGAGAGGAGGGCATGGCCCAGAAACTGCTCTCAAGCCCCAGCCCCTGTTCGAGTGGGGTTGCTCACTGGTGTACTGCTCAGCCTTTCCCTCGTCTTGCAGGCGAAAGAGAGGGATGTGGAAATGCATTCTTGTCTCCTTTCTAACCCGCCTTTTTTTTTCTTCTTTTTTTTGTCGCCTCCATTGCCTCCATTGCCCGTCAACACTACCCTGATCTGTACAAAAAAAAAACAGTCACCTCCAGGTATTTCAGATTTTTTGTTTCTGCTTCTGTTTGGGCCTTGATACTCGTCTTTGTAGCGAAGTTCTCCCTTTATTTGTGTCTGTTGCACTTTAACACTTCTTTTACTGTCACCTTCCACACTGCACACGTGTCTGCTTTGCTTGCACCGAACACAATGCCTAAATCTCCACTGTTGTTGCTCGATCGAGACGAACTACAACTTCGTTTTAATGCCGTGTCGTGAATGCATAAAGAAATAATGACCACATCATTTGCGTATAGTTAGTGTAATGAGCACTCTGTATACAGAGCGATGTTTTATAAAAACACACGTCCTGAGTAAAAAGAAACGTTAGTGGTTGCGTTACTGCCTCTTAAAGCATAGAAATGTAGTAAAACGCAACATTTAGGGATAATTTACAGGTCGGGGCCTAAGGACACCACAACTCCGGTGGATTGAACGAATAAAATTCTCCTCATGAAAAGAGATTATTACCTTTATGTTTCAAATAACAACATAACCTCAGACATAAAAATCATTTAACTTTTTTATACATCACATTTCAATTGCTGTATTTATGCAAGAAATCTGCAACCAGAGGCAGCACACAGTCTCCCTCAGCTGTAGTGTGGGCTACTGTTTGCCATCTATTTCACCACAAAATGAAAAAGTATCCCTAACAGGTGGGATAGGCAGAAAATATGTGGTTTCGATGTCTTACAGGCAAATGTGTTATTTCTTTAATTGTTTTCAAACACTGTTGTTTGACAGACCTGTTCAAAACCAGTATGAACCAGATCGCTCTGTTGCAAGCATTGTTCTATACATGAAGGGGCTTGTATTGTAGGAGTGCAGTGTCTCAGTTCCTGATCCAGTCTCACTGGGTTTGTTTGGGTTTTCTTTTTAAGCCACTAGAAGAATGGAAGCTACAGAATTAATATACCGATTACCATTAATAGCATTTTTCGGAACTGATTATTCTCTTATAGGAAGAGGATCTGTTGAAAACTGATTGGTTTGAGCTGGTCCGGGCACATGTTTCTTGGTATGCAGTTATTTGCGGTTGTGTTTGCATTTGAGTTGAGTCAGCTTTTTGGTTTGTGTTTGAGTGTGTGATAACGGGAGATTAAGGCATACTGTACTGTACAGAAAGGGTGAATGAAGAAAAAAAGGGGGTGGGATCAGGGAGGATTGGCAGAGAGAAAGAAAATGAACTTATTTCCTCCACCCCCACCCCCCCAAGTTCTCCTCAGATGAACTTGCTATGCTGCTTGATGACATGTTGTTTGGAAAGCCATATCCTCTGCTATTTGCGTTTTCTCCTTCCTTCTCCCGTAGTTAGAGTGACTCTGTGGTTACCAGGATCAAAGTCTCTGTTGCTTTTATCAGTTCATACGGCATACACACTCAGCTCTTCCTGTTTGTGCACAAAACTGACTTGTGGGCTATAAACAGCATTTGATCCCATTCTTTTTTGCGACGGCATATCACGTGAAAAGTATCCACTTAAAAACTATTCCCTATGCTCGGAGCAGCCAATCACCAGATGTCAAAAAAACACACACACTCTAACAGCCATGAAAAAGCCGTATTGAAAGTAACATCTGGATGGTCCAGATGTTCCACCCGTGTGTCAGCATTTGTCTTAACCTATGTGGAATATTAGATTGGCTGGTTTCCTGCGACAGGATAGAGCCACGTATGACAATAGATCACCAAGTAAGCTCTCAGACTCTCTGCTGTGATTAACACAACTTTAAGGCACTCATTGTATTTACATCAAGCAGCTAACTAACTAAAACAAAACATAAAAAGTACTTGTAAAGGCTAGGTCTCTTGAGAATGTCACAGTGTGTATAGAGAGATCCATCTGTTGCTTTTCACTGGGTGGTTAGTACGGCAATAATATGAATATGAGGGAGAACTTGCACAGCCTTTAATAACCAATAATACACCACAAACAACAACTCTTGCAGCCTCATCTCTCCAATAAAACATCCAGACATAAACAAACCCACGACAGAACACTTAAAAGCACTTAAATCTTGATGAAAATATTGAAAACCTATAAGCGGTGTTATTTTAACCCAAATCCCACCATTAATACTTAATTAACCCCCCAGGGAAAATGTACAGCATCATGAAAAATTGCCGTGTTTAAAATCAAATAAAGCAACAAAAAAGCCTGCAAAAACTATACATTTATAGAGGTATTTCCCTTCCGACTTGGTACTTAGATCAAAACAATAAAACAACATTTATCATCATTATCTTATCAGTCATATGGCACAATATCATTCAGTAACACCTAAAGCAGGGAGCATATGGGTAAACAGTTTATCTGATGGTCATTAAAAGTAAAGGGTTTTTTGTTTTTTGGTTGTTGTTTTTTTTTTACATGTAGCCAGTGCTCACCACCTTTGGTGCAGCAATGTATTTTATGCTGGTCATTGCCCTTTATGTTGGAAGCATTACGCAGATGCAACAGGATGCGTGTTATCTATGTGGCAACTCTGGCACCTCGTGAGACCAAATCAAAGTCCAGACCAAATGTACTTCATGTGTGGGCACATACCTTTTATGGGGTCTTATTAGTCTCTCCACAGTTAGAGGTTTGACCTAAGGCTCTTCAGCCACAGTCAGTCCATCTAATGACCCCCTGACTGTAGGGGGGAATTTCCTCTCCAATTAGTACCAGATATTAAATTGTGCAGTCTAGTGGCTCGCAGCCTGCGGTCTGGACCCCCATAAGAGCCTGTAAGATCAATCTTAGTGTTGCTAGATGATTACTGGGGGAGGAAATAAGATTAAAGAAAAATCTGTTCCACAAAATGATGCTTACTTTTTTGGACGTTAACCCGTGGTTCTTTCTTATGATTTAAGTTGACTGCTAATTGCTCAGCATACAGCTTACTTGAAACAAGCCTTTGGTAGAGAACACAACGCTGCTTATTTTAGAGGTATGACGATATTTTTCCTTAAATTAGCCTTAGCCTCAGTTTTTCATTTTTAGAACTGCCCAGACTCTTAATATTTAGGATGTAAAAGTGCTTTAAGTCCAGTCCCTGTGGACTTTGTTCTAACAAATTAGCAACATTGGTCTGACTGCAACATACCCTAATAATTTGAATGTAGATGTAGAGGTGTGTGTGTGTTGCCAGAGCCTGAATACAAAAAAGAGCTCATCTGACACGTAAAAGGAAAACCTAGATTTAGTTAATAATAGAAGATAGAGACAGAGCACCAAACAGGAACATGATGGGAAGAAGTACGGTAACCTACAACTAAAGACATTTTTTGTGGGGCCCACTGTAGTTTAAAAAAAAGAAGTTCCCTTCAATATACAGCAACAACAACAACTGAAACAGATCAAATCTAGATGAGGATTAACAACCTTTATATGGGGATGAAAATATAAACAACTTGAAATCCATCAGGTCCCTTTAGTTTCTACAGATTTGCTGCTGAGTCGACGTGCCAGATGGACTTCAACTCCGGCCGACCTGAGTTTATTAACCAAGATGCATCACAGGATGAAATCTGACTGAAACCTCGGCTCATACAAATCATAACAACTTGTCCAACATATGGACGAGGTCTGCGTGTGGAACAAAGGTCCTTTCTTTAGATGTGTTAACACCTAGCTCACATAGCATGAACACTGCGCTAGGCAGCTGGTAGCAAGCAATGCCACCATATCTTATTGTGTCGTGTCACACCCCCTTTCTGACATGGCATCCTCTCACTGCCTGGCTGCCAATACTCCCCCCCACCCCACCCCACCCTTCCTCACTGGTGGGTTCTGCCATGCTGCATCCACGGCATCACACTCTTTTTGTCTCATTGAGATTCAGCTTGGCACGCAGACAATGCCCGTTCCTTGGCACCAAATATCGGAGAGAACCGCATAAGAGAACCAACCTCAGTCGTTTCCCTCACAGTCGTCCCCTGAAATCCGCCGATCATCACGGACCAACACCAACCTAGAATGGGTATTTTTTTCGTGCTTTTGTCTACTACTAAATTCTCCGTGTATGCAGCACCTTGGCATATGAAATCAGGGATATCTTTTACAATGTTTACCACTGTAAGATGAGGGGAGCTGTGAATATGAATGACAGTGTCAGCGATGTGTTCAATGGCATGTTGATTGTTCCGGTATCTGTTATGGATTCATAACAGTTTTTTTCTTCATTATATTCTGTCACAGAGCAGCCATTTTCCTATCATCAGCAGTATGGGGATATGGAGTGAAAGTCAGATCATCACCTCCAGAGGAAAGACAGAAAAACATTTGCTTTACTTGTTGTTTCCAGGCTTACCCACGCTTCCTTCTGGAGTCTCATGGGAGGTGCTGATCAGGGTTTTCCTCTAGCGTAGCCTCAATTTTTAAAAAAAAGGTTGATGCACAATCACTAACAGAGTATTTAGAGGGAATCAAGGTAAGTATAACAAACAAATTTAACTGTGTACCTTGAAGTGTAGCTGCTTGCATGCCTCACTGGCCTGTGGTAGAGTTGTACTCTGCTTCTGAATAACAACTTCTATCTAGAGTTACGGTAGCAGATTTAGTGGTGGGAGATTTGATATTTGAATCACAGTGATCTCAGTGATAATTTAATGAAGGTGACAATTTGGTTTAAGGATTCAATTATACTGAGAAATAAATGCAAGTCAAGTTAGTTAAGCGATGTGGTGCATGCCTTAAAGCGGCCATATGATATTGAATACTGGCTTACTTTTTCATTCAATTGAACATGAATACGCCAGGGAACCACGTAGTAATGGCTACAAATTTTGTCTGTCATTCACACAACTTTTCTTTCATGAACAGTTGAATGTGGCCCTGCCTGCTTTCACTCCATCCCCTTTGCATTGGCCATCCAGTTAGAGGAGTTTGATACCATTTACTGTCTAATTAATTCAACATCTCAATTAAGCCCCCCCCCCCAACACACACACACTCGCTGATGCCCTTGTGGCTTTTAATTCTGCCCTAGTGAGCATGGCCTGGCTCCACAGCCGTGCAGACTGCCAAAACATTTCAATCACTGTCAGCATTAATTAGACCAAAGAGGAATTCAGAATGTTAATGAACGGCCCAGCCGCTTTTCAGCAACCACGGTTCACATGCTAATTTATGCAGAGCGCCAAAGCTAGCCTTTTCATGGGTTGACCATCATCGTCTACCATAACAGTGTCTGGGCGCAATCAGCTCAGCCAAGTATGGTTCTGTCCAAAGCTCTGCCCAGCTTGTGTCCCAGACTCTGGCTGGCACATTAAACAGACTCATTTTTCAATGGACTTGAAGTGGCTTTCACACTGAGGAAAAAAGGGGCAATTTTCTGAAGTCAAACATTCAGCTTCTCAATTAAAACATCTGAAGTAGGATGTCTTGCCATACACTTGTGAATCAGCAGCATCAATCAACTCTTGAGATAATTTATGAACAGGCAGTTCCATTACGTCACTTTCAACATCTGCTATACCATTATTTGTGGAAAAATAAGCGGTCCATATTATGGGTACGGATCTGAAGGAGGAGGTAGACATTAACAGGTTGCACCACAGATGTTGGGTATGGGTGCCAAACAACTCCCTAAAATGGCCGAGGATCAGCCATTTTCCATTTTTCTTCCTTTGCTTTGCATTAGTTTCTAGTTGTAGAGACGGAAGGAACCAAATGGGGGAAAGACGTGCTTAAAGAGCTTTTTTTTCCCCCTGCCTTTTGGGAAGCAGACCTGGAAAGACTCGAGCCAAGTTTTAGAGAAACATAGGCACTAAGCCTTGGCACAGCTGCCCTACACTATGTGCCAACTTCTACAAATGTGATTTTTCTTTTTCCCCACTAATTACCAAACTAAATTGTGACAGAGAAGCATTCAGACCAAAAGAAAATCAAGTTTCTTTTGAGCGTTGGCAAATGTATATAATACAGTATGTCCATCACGTGTCATTCTTTAACACTGACTGCTGAAAGTATAGCCTGATACTGATACGGCTGGAAGCCTGTTGAGCCAAGCCTTTACCATACAACACCTCCTGTGAGGTGATTCCCAATTAAACTGTTACCAGACAACTAATTCCATGGTAGCAGTTGTCATTTGAACAATGTGGTTGAACATGTGCAAGTTGTAACTATTATTATGGATGCAACAGCAGTACAATCGTTTACTACTTAATATATTGCAATAAATGGCCAAAGGTCACAGGACATTATTGTAAAGTTTACTTTTCTGTGATGTACATAATGTGGTGAAAGCTCTCCATTTTCATTATTATTGACTGCCCTGGATATTGACATCTCAAAAGTGACTTATAGTATTCTCTCTTTATTTTGTCTCACAGCTCGACTGACAAGTCTCTGCTGCCTGCAAAAGTGTCTGTTCTTAAGGCTGAGGTAGTAGATTGAATAGTTGTGGGGTTTGTGTCCTCCCTCTGAGATAACTATGCAATCTACTGTCTTTCCTAAGGAGACAGGTTGAGCTGCGGTGATGCCAGCAGCCTACGTGCACATACGAAGCTCAGTGGACAAAGGAACACATGGACTGAGTGAAGTAAATTGAAGAATAACCCATTCCTCATCTCTGGGAGAGAGATCACATAAGGACTAAGACTTTATAATTTATCAGATTCAAAGGTGGAACCTATCTCAGCTACTGTAACATGTTGTGAAGTTAGCATACACGTATACCAAGTGAAGTCTTGATTTTAAGGATGCTGTACTTGAAGTTGAGCCTAGCAAGGTGAGGTAGTAGGTTGTATAGTTTGTGGGATGGAGTCAATCCTACTCAGGTGATAACTATACAGTCTATTACCTTCCTTGAGAGGTACAATGAGTGCTTGGGATGAAACTCACTCTTTCTCTTTCTCTCTTTCTCTCTCTCTCACACAAACACACACACTTGACAAATGGTGCAGAGCCACTCTGATGCCACCTTGTGGCCAAGGACTATCATCACTGGAAATAAAAAGGTTTGGGCATTGTAAAGGGTGCATCTGAAGCATAGTCACAAAACATCCCAAGGCTCAAAGTAACTCTTAATTCCTTCTGGTCTGAAAGTAATTTGCAATGTCTGATTTTAATGGACATTTAACTATGGCCATTGTTGCACAGTGACAAATCTGATGCATCATGCATCCAATAATACTGGACATGAAAGTCACAATACAGTTTACAGTACTGATGATGGCAGCCTCAGGATCACTCATCAAACTGAAATTGTGATCTAGAGGCACCCCATTAGGTAGACAGGCCATTCAATGCCCATAAGATAATTACCAACTGCTATCAAAACATAAATAAAGGTAATTTCATGACCATTGCTTATTGTCGACCATTACCATAAAGATTTACACAACATATGAAACAAATTATTTGTGGATGAAATAAAAACCTATAATTTTTTTATAATTCGTGATGATCAACTTCACCACACTGAGGTCAATGTCAAAGTCTCCTCTATTAGGCTATGATTGACGTATAGGCCTATACGTCAATGACACTCAGTGAGTTAAGAGAAAACATTTTTTCTCACTGAATGATTAAGAATAAGAATATACAAAATAAACCTGCACCAGCGCAGGGTTTAGCATTACATGAAGCATTTTACTGTACCCTGGATTTTTGTCACTGAACAGCAAGTGCTGTTTATCAGACACATTGATCGCTTAGATAATTTTTGTTTTTTTAAGTCGTAGTTGGTTAGACCCGTTTCTGCCATCAGTCACTGATTAATGCATTGAGGTCAGAGGTCAACAGCTATCAACACATTTGGGTAAAGTGTGTGTGAAAAGTGAGTTAGCCTGCTCAACAACATACAGATGATGTTCTTGCAGCAAATCATTTTTAAGACAACATGGACATTTTACTGTAATGCTGTAATCTTACTGTGGATATATCCGCAGTAAGATTACAGCATTATTGGCTAGTTAACGAGGGACAGTTGTGCAAGAGTCCCCCAGTCTTAAACACATTGAGGTTTGATCTTTTGCGATGATTAAAACTGTCATACCATCATAGTCATATCACACCAGTCATATCATACCATCATCATTTTTTTAATACATTTTGCCTGTAATGATGGCTAACATGCATTAACTGTTTCCAACAGAAATAAAGTACAGACTAAATTTTAAAAAATGTTAAAAATTAAACATGTTTAATTGAACTTCAGAGCAATTACAATGGGGGTGCAGATGGAAAAGGGAAGTTAGCAAGTTTCTTTAGAACAGGAAATGAAACAAACAGCTCACTAACCACAAACCTGCACGCCTGATACTAATAACAGTGCATATGATAACCCTTAAGATAAACTCAAGCTTCAGAGAAATATCAACATAAAAACACACACAGGCAAATCAAATAATTACTGATGAAGCAAAGAGCTATATTGATCTTTGAATTGCATTTGATGCACCATGCAGTGCCTGCCCTTCCCTGTCTTGAAATTCATTAGAAAATTAAGATAAATCCTAGAACAGATACCTAATCAAGTTGAATCCCACAGCACAACGAATGACTCTGTAGATAAAACATCTATCTATGGATTTCTATATTCCTATGAAATCACATTTCAGATACCAAATTATTACTTTGCAATGACAGAGATCTAATGCAAAAGTTGTAGGCTACTCTTCCTTTCTTTAAAAGATGGGGGCGGTCATTTCCAACTGAAAGTAAATTCTATTTAAATTAATATGTAGAACTGGAAGTGGAACAGAAACAGGAAAGCAACAGTGATATGAAACTATAAACTGTAAAACTTTTCTCCTTTTCCCAAACAAGGCAGTTTTTGCATCACATTCATACTCTTGCATACTTGACACATGTTCCTGAACATAGCAGATAATAGATCTCTCAGTGCACGCCTAGATTCGTTTGCTATCAGACCACAGTAACATCCTCTTCATCCAGTTTAACTAGATTTCTTTAGCGATCACACAATGTCAAAATGTTTTACAATATTTTGTACTCAAATGTCAGTCTTGGTCCTACAGAAAAAATGTACAAACAAAAGACAATGGGCCTTTACTCATTGTTGGTTACGCTGTTATTGCTGAGATTGTTGTCTGTTGTGCTCGACTGACATCCTTGATTTTCTTCTCTACATGTTATAAACCGTCTCCAGAGTTTCAGGTATGCAGTCCTGATCTTTTGTATTTTGAACGCATACACAACCGGGTTTACTGCTGAGTTGGCATGGGAAAGAAGGATGCCCACATAGAAAGCAGCTACTGGAGTGGTGTCCAGTCGTCCACTAAAGTAAGAAATGCAGTTCATTATGTGGAGAGGGAACCAGGAGAGTGCAAACAGAGCCAGTATGAGGAACAGCGACCCTGCCAGCTGCCTCTCTTTCCGCAAGTACTTCAAAGATTGTTCCCGAGTACTGCTGCCCGGTTTCTCTCTGAGGCTTCCTCGGATGGTACAGAACACAAAGCCATACAATACGGTCATCACCACCAGAGGTGCCAAAGTGCAGAGGAAGAAGTTGAAGTAAACCAAGTATGACAAGGGAATCACATCTATAAATTTACAGACGATGGTAGAGTTGACTGACCGAGACAGGGTCTCATTGTTGTACCATCCAAACATTGGAGCAAAGCTTAGTGGTATGGCAGTGAACCAACATGCTGCTACCACAAACCATGAATGTCTCTGTGTCACAGTTCTTCTGTACCTATAGATACAAACAAATAATATATAATCAATTTTGGGATCAAAATCATGCCATATGTTTAGAAATCATAAATATATATAAATTAAAATGAATTCAATCACTATATTAACATCTCATCTCATAACACCAAATACAAGAAAGGACCATGTTCTGGTTAAGGTTTACATGTGCAGCAGCTATGAGGACATTCCCATTTACACATTAATCAGAAAACTCTGAAAAAGAGCCTGTGATGTACACTAGTAGTTTACACCATGATGTCTGACATCATGACAAAGATGCATTCTTTGCCCCCATTGCCGTGTTTGCACCCATCTAAATACTTCTCGAAACATTAAGCAGAGCTAATATCTCTCCCTCTCCCCTTTGAAGAGGCCATGTTTCTATTTAAGGGCATGCTGCTGAAAAATGCAAAAACTAGGGGCATTGCGTGGCGTAGTGGTTAGAGCGGGCGCCCCACGTATAGAGGCACAGTCCTCGCTGCAGTCGGCCCTGGTTCGAGTCCCGCGTCGGGCGCCATTTACTGCGTGTCATTCCCCCTCTCTCTGCCTTCCTGTTTTCTGTCTGTCTCAACTGTACTATCCATAAAGGCGTAAATGCCCCCAAAAAATATTTTTAAAAAATGCAAAAACTACAGTAGGATTTGGTGTTTACTGAGATTTAAGTGTAAGTGTCAATGAGAAATCTCCACGTCTTCATACATTTTTGGCTTGTCTGAATATGACCTTATTCCGACTACTGTGATCAGAAACTGCTGTTTACATAGCAGTGTCTTATTTGGAATGTGTTCTCATGCAGGTTAATAGTATTGCATGTAAACGTAGTCACTGTAGTAGTGAAAAGAAAAGAAATGACTCTGACTGATTATGCAAGGCTTGCAAAGAGTGGTGTAAAAAAAAAAAGGTGTGAAAAAAAAGCTTGTGTTTCAAAACTACACTTGTAAGCAACATCTTTACTTTTTGCAACACAATAATAAACTATCTAAATAAAAATTTATCATACCTGAGGGGGATAAATACCCGAAGGTAACGGTCCACTGCAATCGCTGCGAGACACAGAACTGAGACTAAAGTCAACAGGATGACCACACAGCTGATAAAGAGACAGCTGTGAAACGAAGTCTGCACCCGTCCATCCACCAGCACGGCCAGCGGTATGGCCACACAGCCAACCAAAATGTCAGCAACAGCCAGAGAGACAATCAGGCAGAAGGTGGGCAGCTGGATGCTGTTACTGGTCCACAGAGCCAAGATGACCAGCAAATTACCCAAACAGCAGCTGAGAGCAATGAGCATCTCCACCAAAGTGTAGATCACTCCACCTGTGCTCATTGTGTTTCCCTTCCTGCTAATGCTTGTTAGTTACTGGTGCAGCTTGTCTGACTGTGAGAGTCTGAACGTGTTGTGCCATTTATCATTCATCTCACGCTTATGAAACCTTTGAGGAAGTCACGGCCACTGGGCTTTTTTTTTTTTTTTGTCAACTTGTGTTGACTGATACCCACCCACCTACCATGAAAAAATAAAAGGGGGATTATGTGCCATTTTGCTTTTTTTTTTGTCTGTTTTTCCATTCAACTTTTAATTTCGCACCAGCTCTACTGTACTATAGAGTGTTCCATTACAAGAGAAAAGTTATCAAATTGCGTGTGTACTTTATTTGAAGTGCACAAATGTGCATGAACAGCAAAGGTGAATGGATTCTTTTATAGATTATAATATAATCAAGTATTGAACCCTTTCATTTTTATTACATTTTGTCATGTTGCTAAATTCATTTAAATTCACTTTTCCCCTAACCAATCTGCACTCTGCTATAATGACAATGTGACAGCTGAAGTTCTGCAAATGTATCAAAAAGCAAAAAATGAAATAACACACAAATACTCGGAATACCGGAAGAAGCGCCTTTGGCAGGGTTTATGACCATCCAGTGTACAAATGGAAAGGGGGTTTTTTGTTATTGTTGTTTGCTCCGATATGCATCATTAGCTGTGAGACCTTATAAACAGGAACAGCCTATCTTTCCTGTCTTTCCAAATCCAATACAATCAGCTTGATTGGAGTCTACATGTAAACTCCAAATAAGGTATAGAAACATTGGTCATAGGAAAGGGTCAAATTACTTTTTATATTAATAAAAATGTTGCCTTTGTAATTATCTACCACAAAATGTGTGGTGTAATGATATAAAGGCTAAACTGTTAAAAATGTGAACAACTTAACAGCGGTATGAATATCTTCTGTACACTGTATTCGGAATGTTGGAAAATTCAAAATAAAACCTTGTTGTGTCACAGTCACACAAGATTTTTTTAACATCAGGACGATAAACAGTTTGTTTCCGTGTATGATGTGAAAGCAGGTTATAAGAATTAACCCACGCTTCTCTCAACATGATCCTTATCTAAACTCCAACATGGCATCCATTTTTCATGCTCGCCTAGCGACTTGCCTTCATGCTGGTGGTCGCACAGGTTGGGTTCATGGGATAAATTAAGATTAAGATTGTTAGGATTAAAATGAGATTACTTAGAGTTAACGCTTGTTATCAGGGCCTTGTCTCAGTAATCAGGAACAATTCTTCACTTTAAAGGGATAGTTCACCCAAAATTCAAATTTCACTCACTATCTACTCACCCTCATGTGCACTAAGGGCTGGGAGAAGTTTCAGAGTCCTCCGTGCCTTCTCTGAGTTACAGTGGGGCTTCGTGCAGCACTGCATGTCCATATGACGGTTGCGAACGGGGCTCACGTTTCTTCGTCCAAAAAGACACACCAAAAAACATCCAAATACCTCCATAGTGCTCGTCTGTAATGTCCCTCTTGTATTGAAGCCCCAACATGAGAACGGTCTCTGCGGATGTGCCCGCAAAGCGCGCATCACTTCGCCTAAAAAGAAAATAATTTAGGTTGTTTATTTGTGACTGTGAAGGAGATGTATCTACAAAACTATAGGCTAACTTAAGGGGTTAGCTACAAGTTTAATTCCTCCTGGCCAGTATGTGTCGCACTCACACTCGCCCGCTCTCGTTCCAACCTTCAATTGTACTGGTTGCCAATATGCCGATAAAGCTAAGCTAACGCTAACTGTATTTAACGAGCAGCAGCTCCAGTGTTGAAAGCGGACTGAAAACACATCTGAATCATTTCACACTAACAACAAACCTGCAGCATGCCAGCATCACACCTGCACCAGAAACGTTACAGTACCGGAGCTCTTAGTTAGCATTAGCATTAGCACAATGCCATTTCTCCACAGAACTATCACAAATATCTGGCTCCCCCCGAGCTCTGCCTCACGTGGCATCAACGTACTAATGCTATTGGTGCAGAGATCATTTAAAGCAGATAACAGCGGCACGGCCGTTTCGGCTAATGCTGTGTTCAAGGCAGGCTTTTGAAACCGTAAGTTACAGCTTCAAGTCACAACTACGACTTGGTAGCGTTCCAGGTAACCCGTAGCTCGTGTTTTTACCGTCCTGTTGTCTGTGAAAGTTCCCTATAACGGCCACTCGTAACTTCCGACCCATGAACTCGTACCAGATCGAACTGGTATGACTTCACAGGAAGGAAAAACACAAAGTACGAGTTTCCTTGAACGCACCATGAGTTAGCAGCCCCCGCCCTTGTCAGGCATCAATTGGTCCTCGTGCTACGTCACCACATTCACGCGCATCCCTTGGCTGCACACACAGCCCTTCATGCCGTTCTCTCCCCTCATTGGATAACACTTGTATCCCACAAGGAAAATTTTCTCCTCGGGTTACAGCAGAGCAGAGTGACGGAGAGACTCGTGTTTAGGCTGAAATACTTCATGTAAGTGATTGCTGACGGAAAATAGGACTATTTAGGACTTAAATTAACAAAAACATTCCACTGATATCTGCTTTAATGTCGACGTTGCCAACGTAACCAGATGTAAATATTTATAGGCTATTTAGGACCCGTCAAAATTTATAAAACAATTATTTCTATACTATAAAAAAAATTGCAATAAAATTAATACTTGTATTCTACATCCCTCTAGACATTCTATGGATAGCCTATATTATTCTTTGAAAAAATTAATCGTTTTGATGAAAAGGTTGTATAACCATTAAGTTTTTCAGTTTTTTTTAAAGGCACCAGGTTTTGTATGTAATTTGGTTTTCTGAAAATCTATTTACCTAATCATTCTGTACAGGACTGCACATACTGTGCCTTCACCAGAACAGGAAAAACAAACATTGCTGACATACAGCACTGAAAATGTTGTTGCAAACACTTATGAGATGGGGATTTTACACAAGTGTTTGGGGATTAATGTGTAGGCTAATAATAATGTCATGGTGGTCACCAATTTCACTTCCTCCTGCTGCAAACCCTGGTGTTGCTGAGTAACAGAAACAAAAAAAAGAAAGCGCAAGCAACGCAATCTCTGTCTTTCAAACAGATAACAAAATGAGAAAATGGTGATAGCCACTACCACAAGTGACTAGGCAGTTCTATGCACGTTTTATTGAGAAATTCATCATAACAATGTGAAACCACAAAATCCACAATGATCACAAACTGGTTCTTGTCCTGAGACCTCTTGCAAAAACTTCTTCAATTAAGTTGCAAAAATGCTTTACATTTTACAATCAATAAGGTCTGATGTTATGCAAGAACTATGGATGGCAATTTGGAAAGGGTTTTTCGCCATCATGTCTGAAATCATAAGTAGGTCTGAGAACACTGATGGCTGACACAATTCACTAATTAGCCTAATTATCTTGCCAGAATGCCCTGATCAAGTCTAGGCTATATCACATAAAAAGACAGAAAACACAGACTGAAGATGGAGAAAGTTCCCCAGGATTCAACAACCCCAAAAAACAAACAAAAAGAACTATGCATCCAGATGTCAACTATTACTTCAAGGCTTTAGTGGGGTCACAGCAAATACCAGATTGATTATATGTTCTCTCTGTTCTTTGAACATTGTATAATTACCATAACTAAAGATAGGCTAATTCATGTTACTGCATAAGTCACCTTAATTTTTTTCACAAGTAGCTTATGTTATTGCAAATGAGGGCATATAAAGTGCATTTTATCAATTTAGGTCCATGAAATGACAACACAACTGCTGAATAGGTGTTTTTTCAGGGAACAGAGTGCAAGTAGGCTAATGTTGTGACCTGCTAGCTACAGTAACAGCTAGCCTTAATGTAGGCCTGCTGGGTTTTTTTAGATACAGATGCTGGAGCAACTTAAGGTCAAGATGTTGCAAAACTAACCAAGATAACATGTAACGTTAAACAAACACAACAGAAAACACACATTAACTAAAAACTGACTCACCAGTTGGCAAAACCTGAAGTGGGTAAATCCTCCAACAACAGGCTGTCTCCTCCAAAAACCTCCAAACCCAGAGAAACTGCCATCATTTAGCACAGTTTACCTTATCTCCATTTGATTTATCACCGTCTCCATGAACAAGTAGCTAGGCTACCCGCCGCACCGATGCTGCTGGCTGGCATCAGGCAAAACACAGGTGTGGACTGGAGGTCCACTGCTACGTTCATGACCCGCGAGAAAGTCGGAGATCCCAATTTCCAAATGGTCAAAAGCCCCATTAAATAACAAAATGTGCTTTTGAGCTTTAACATCCACATGATAGGCCTAATAGTTTGTGTGTGTTTTATTAGATACCCATTAGCTGCTGAGATTTCAACACCAGCAACACTTCCTGGGGTCTTTCTGCACTCATCAACTGAAAAAACAACAAAATAGGTTTAGGGCCTAAATTAATTAAAATAGACTGCTCACGTGATAATTGTTCATTTATCTGTCAATGTTTGTCAAATTCCTGTAAAAAGTTATTAACTGTGCACCCTTTAGTGTTTAATGAGCTATCTGCTATATAGACTAGGCTACCTATCTGTAGCCTACATAGGCCGCCTACTCTGTCCAGTTTCATAACTGATCTCAGAACTAGAAACTGAGAGAAGGACAGCCTCACAAGCACACTTTGATAATTGCTACTCACCTGTAAAATATGTCACAGTTATCGTCAATGCACATGTAGCCTACTTTACCCTTTGCGTGACAAGCTCCAAACCCTATCAATGGAACATTTTCCTATCATGAACAGAAGGTCACTGTGACATCAAACACAACAACTTCCACTCTATTCATCATTCAACTTTATACCCTAACCCTATGTCTATTTTTTTAACTTAAACTGAAAAAGCACTGCTCGCCTTGATTGACAAATTAGTGCACAAATTAGTTTTAGTTCATAAATCAATAATTCGTGCCCATTTAACAGTGGATTAGTGTTTGTTGGATATACCAGCATTGTTCATAGGCATTTTATTTCTATACAAAAGTAAAACAATAGTGCAGCATTGTGCAGCAATTTGACCCTGAAAACTTTGGCCATAGTTGATTTTGCAGTAATACACAGGATGTGCTGACTGACCATTTGAGCAGAAGCGAAAGCAGACCCTCACAGTTTGAGAAAGACGCCTCTCTGCCTCTTTTTTCTTTTCTTTTTTTGACTGAGTTCAAAAGAGCCTCTGAATTCCCCCCTCATGCATATGGTCTATATCTGCACAATGCGTTTGATGGGAAAATGCAGGCACATGTTGTGTTTTTCTCAAGCTCTCTTTTGCATCTGTTTTTCCTATCACAGTTTTGGCACAGGATAATTTAAGAGTCAGTCTCCAGCCAAAGGTCCATGTAAATGTTAAGTCTGCTTTTCACAACCAAGGCGACAAAATAAGAGTAACATTATGCTACATTCAAATGAACCAAACAAACAACATAAAACACTCTCACGCTTCATCTTACAGTACGTACATCACTCACCCTGTGGAACTGGTCTCTATACTTTCAGGAATATTCAAAGCCACAACATGTTCATTTTTGATTACCTTCTGCCAAGCCAATTTATTTCATATCCTTTTGGAAAACTGCTGTAGTTGACCAATTAATGTAGACATAAACAGAGACAGAATAGCAGCGGACTCAAATTTTGCATTAAACTGCAATGCTTGGTGAGGACGTTGATAATAATTTTGTTAATTGGAACCGGTAATAGAAGCTTTACTGTCATGTATTCCCTGTGGCAAATGCGCAAGCGGATCCCTGCAAGACCATAATCAAATTCATTACTGTTACGAATGTCAGTTTGACTTTTTGACCATCAATTTCTCAGTCACGTTACATTAATTGTTAACATATCACCACACAACCACAAAATATATATATTTTTTTTACTGTATTGATCAAAGAGGAAAACAAGCTAACTGCAACAAAGAATTGTTCTTGAGTGTTGAATCAATATTTTATTGTATATCTTTTTGTCACTTTTACGGCAATCAGGTCTCCAGATGTGATAATGCATGTACTGTATTCTTCTGAGCTAATGAAGCCTAATAAAATGGATTCAGTGTCTGCTCATGAACACTCTAATGCATAAACCAGAGCCCGGGATCAGGCAGTGTCCCAACACAGCAAGCTGAGTCATCGTTTTCTTTGGGACAGAAAAAAAAAAACATAAAAAAGTTAAGTGATCAGACTGAATATATTTACAGGCAGCCATTGAATATGCTTCCTTAAGCAACTGCAGACCATCTCAGTGATTGCTTGCTCAGTGATGCCTGCCGCCAAAGTCTTTTCAGCCTCAGATGGACAATTAAATTAAGTTTTTGTAAGTAATTGAACTTTTGGATCTAATTCCTACCTGCACCTTGTCCTGCAGTGTCCAGGAAATAGAGAGGTATGATTTAAATAAACATAAACAATGAGAGATGTAAATTAAAATCAAGCCTGTCTGAGACAGACAAGACATTTATTAATCATCTTTTTTTGTTGTTATTGACTTTGGAACCTTGGTTTCTGTGTTTCCCTGTTTGGTTAAGTTTAGTTCCTGTTCGTTTTGAAGTTCTGTGTTGTCCTGTGTCATGGTCTGTGTCTTTCATTTCCTGTTAGGTTCCTGCTTTAGTTTGAAGTCCTGGGTCCTGTCTTCCTGTGAGCTCCCGGCCCTTGATTACCTCATGTGTCTCACCTGTGTGTGATTGCACCACCTGTGTCTCGTTCCCTCATGTATTTAACCTCAGTGTCTCCCTTTGTCTTGGTCCGGCCATTGTTGTTTTTTCCACGTTGTTCCATGCTGTGTTTCCTGAGTTCGAGTGCACGTCAAGCCTGGAAAATGAAGCTTTGTTTTCATCAAGTCTGCATTTGGGTCCTGCATCTCCTCAAAACCCTGCCAAACACTTCCTGTAAATATAGAAGATAAATCACAGATGCTCAAAAATGACAAACAAAAAATGTTTATGCACCACATGAACAGAATCCTCATTGCCGCTTACATAGACAGAGTTTATAGGACAATAAAGAAACTGAACGGTAAGGTAAAGATAAAGAATTGTCAAAAAAAAAGTGGAGAGTGGTAGATGGGTCAGACAGTGAATATGAGCAATGAAAGTAGTGTAAAGAAAAGAAAATTACCAGAAAAATATAGGGATGAGGATGAATATTTAAATTGTGCATTGTATTACAGTGTGCATTGTTTGATGTCAGATGGAGAAAGTGATCTCAGCTATAAACGTAGGCCTACCTCATATAACCATCAGCATGTTTAGCATGGAAACAAAAATATTTCCTGTCTTGGTCCAAATTAAAGATAATAAATTCAGCATCTACTGCACCTCTAAAACTCACAGATTAACATGTAATTTGTCTGTTGTTCCCTTTGCTTGTACAAAACCAACTAACGTGTACATAAAAACGACAATCTGGGTTTTTTCCAGACTTGCCATCATGAGCTTGATTAATACTTGATGATATTTTTCATGTCTGATTTATGCCTTTGTTCAGAACTTTGTTCAGAACAATGAGAGGTGGACAGGAAGCCAGGGGGGGAGAGGGGATAAAATGACATGCAAAGGCCCATCCAATGTGGCACACACTCCACCATGTGATTCACTGGATCACATGCCCAATTGGATGATTTTCTTTAACCTGTAATGGGTGAGTTAATGGGTCAAAATTGTGATTTGAACCGAGCAGGACATTTTATACTTGTCACTTGTCAGAGTTGTCTGCTGGAGAGCACTAATAAAATGCAAGTCATGTCAATAATGTTGGTGTCGCACAAGATAAAATCAGCGCTAATGCACATCCATCTTCATCCATCTTTGAGCACTTGTCATATTTCACAACCTTATTATCTTTATTACGTAAACACTGCAGTTCCTTTCAAAACCCACAAACACACACAAACACACTAAATGCGAGCAAAACTATTGCTGCGTGGTACTGCAGAAAGCAAAGTCCCTCCCCTCAATTTTTATGGCTCGTTTTTACAGACAGTGAGGGAGCGAAAGGAAAAGAGAGCGAGAGTAAGGATGTAGGGGAGTGGTGATGCACTGGTTCCAAGTCTGTGCAGAGCCTCAACAACATACGGAGGATTCATCTGTCAGCATCCTTTCATGAGTACAGGTGCCACTCATTGTGTAAATGTGGTAAGCTGGGTGCTTTTCTCTGAGAAAATATCCATAATGGAGGCTGTGAAGCAAAATCCAAAGGAGAGACAAGAAGTTTCAACAACCGATTTGATTTTTTTCACAATCTGAGCAAAGGTAAACAGGATCTGTACTGAATAGTGAAGATGTCATCCTCTCCAGGGATCAAGTATCAGGAGCATGTGGACATGGTGTATATCTCCATTGAGACAGCTATTGCCCTGGCCTCTGTGCTGGGAAATGTGCTGGTGGTGGTGGTGGTGTGTGTGAACAGGGCGCTCCGCAACACCACCTTCTGCTTCATTGTGTCTCTGGCTGTGGCTGACATCGCTGTGGGACTTCTTGTTATCCCTCTGGCTATTATCATCAATTTAGGATTTATCACTCAGTTCTACACCTGCCTCTTCCTCTCCTGCCTGCTGCTGGTCATCACTCAGAGCTCCATCCTCTCCCTGCTGGCCATCGCCATTGACCGATATCTCCGAGTCAAAATTCCCACCAGGTGAGGAACTTATTTTAAATAAATTCAAAGTGTTCTAAGTGGTTTTAAAATCACTTAGTTACACTTTGAATGGTGTCCACTCAAGATTTGGACAAAAACTGAGAGACAAAGGGAAAGTTGATTATTGTTGTTAATTGATGTTTTCAATTAGCACTCTGTTTGTGGTAAGGACAAATAAAATATTCATAACTGAGTGCAATAAAAAAAAGATGTGAGCATCCTCTCTCTTTCTGGATATCATCACTTCCTCCAGTCTATTACAAGCTCCTCGATATCATCTAGTCCCTTCCCACTCGTGTTATATCAATAATCTATTTTCCTCACAACTCAGCTGACACCACATGACATTTGATGTGGTGTGTAAGACATTTGATGTGGTGTGTTTTTGCCCATACACAAATATTTTTTTTGATTGATATTAAAATACCAAATTATTTTACATTGACTTCAGAATTAAGATCCAACCCACAGTCTCTTAATGTAAAAATCACTTATTCTATGAAGCAAATCCCAAATGTTGCTTCAAAATATTCTAGAAGAAATGTATCCTAATTAATTATCAACAATTATACTAATAGTAGTAGCATGCCATTAGTCTCTGGCCTTTTACTGTCAGTCTTTGTTGGTTTTAGCATCAGAAAGCTAAATGCATGCTTTTAACTTCCAGAGAGTCAATCAAGAGGAGGTGGTTCTCAGTGTTTAGGTCTGACATGGCAACATATCTATCGTGGCCTGGTTTAATGCAAATCAATGGGCTGCACATCAAAAGCTTTTAAGCTGATTAAAATGTCCATCTCTGACTAAATAACTGATCCTGATGCAGTTTGTCAAGACATTTGGCAGTTTCCCATAGCCTATACTTTTTGTTTAGCAGGTGGAGCCCGAGCTTAGCTGGCACTTGAGAAAGATGCTTCTGGGCAGTAATCTATCGACTGGCATTTGTTCAAAGTGACACAATTACAGAACTTTGCTCATGTTCATTTCAGTGATTGATTGAAAACCCTTGTCTTCATTCTTTGTTCAACATCCATCTTCAGGTACACCACCATAGTGACCCAGGGGAGGGCATATGTAGCAGTTTGTCTCTGCTGGATCCTCTCCTTCCTCACTGGACTGGTTCCAATGATTGGCTGGAATAACCGGGATGCCCAAGCAAACCTCAGCAGCTCCGGTGAGATTGTCTGCAAATTCACCTCCGTCATAAGGATGGACTACATGGTCTACTTCAATTTCTTTGGCTGGGTGGTGGTACCGCTGTCCATAATGATCGCTCTGTATGCAGAGATCTTCAGAGTGATCCGGCGGCAGCTTAACCGACGCGCCGAGGCCACCTGTGATGGGGAGAGGTATTATCGGAAGGAGCTGAAGCTGGCCAAATCCCTGGCCTTGGTGGTCTTCCTCTTTACCGTGTGTTGGCTGCCGATACACATTATGAACTGTATCGACTTCTTCTGCTCAAATTGTCATACACCCAAGTTTGCGACATACATAGGGATTTTCATGTCCCATGTGAACTCTGCCCTCAACCCACTAGTTTATGCATTCAGGATAAAGCGGTTCCGCGCCACACTGGTCCAGATCACTCAGCGTTGCATGTTATGTAAACCAACAGAGCCCACCCCCTGTCCGACCAGTACACCAGCTGTGACGGAGAAAATGGATGGGAAATTGTAACAAGGACTGAAGTACGGTGTATTCGGTGGGATGGTGCAACGATGAGACTTGTGGGATTATGTTATGGAATCTTAACCATTTAATAGAGACAACAAAGCACTTCTTGCATTTCTTTGACCTTAAGAAACCAAGAAAAGTAATATCCCATCATTCTGCATTATTTTGTTTTCACTCAGTGCTTTCTTGATTGATTCATATTGAATTATGAAATATATATGTCAACATAGCCAGTAAAACAACAAATGTTACATGTTCAAAAAGCTTCTTATCATCTTGGTCCAAATCAACACACAAAGCTACTGCATTTAAAACACATAGTTTACATTCCTTATATCACATTTACAACAATTCAAGTGAATTAAAAGACTGAAAGTCACTGCACCAACTCCCTCATTGCTAAATGCTTAGGCTACATGCTAAAATTGCTATATTATCATGCTGATGCTAAATTGCTGTTTTTTTACACTTGTCTTAGTTTATCATGTTAGCATGCTAATATTTTATCATTAGCAGTTAACAATTGCTTATGCAAAATTTCACGGCAATGACAGCTCCACTACTTCCTGAAATAAGCCAGCTCCTTTATTTCCTGTCTTACATTATTGGACCAACTGATTAATCCAGGTGTGTTTGACATCACAACAATGGTCAGACACACCTGGATTAATCAGTTTGTCCAATAATGTTTCAGGAATTAGTGGAAGTGTGCATAAAGCCCATTGTTGTGATATTTTGGTCAGGACAAAAGTAGACTGCCCAACCAACAGTGGACATAAAAATGAGATTAGATTTAGCCAAAAGAATAATATGGAAAATGCTAAACTTGAATATTTGAGTGGTCACATGAAAAAAGCACCAGCCCGAATGAGAATACTTATTGAGTTAAGATCAATAGACAGCAGTACAGTGTGTACAATGTTTCACAGAAGACCATCCAATATACAGGGAAGGGGGAAAGGACCTGCTAGGAATGCAAATCAAGCAGGAAGTCACTAAACCTAATGAAACAAAAACTCTGGCAACATCAAAGCAATTCAGCCATAACTCTTTATCACAGGATGCAGGCACCTCTTTAGCTAATTCAGCTAGTTTAAGCCATATTTCAATAGCTATGTCACATTGTTGAAAAGGCTCTGAAGCATTTGGGTAAATTACCAACAGAGCATTATGCTGGAGTGATTTATTCCTCCGCCAAAGTCCAAAGCTTCTGCTAAAGCTGTGTGGGCTCTGCTCTGTCATCAGTTTGATTTCCACATGGTTTCAGTCACACTTTCCACTAACATACACAGGAAAGGTCTAATCAGGAAGACCACAGAGATTCCAATTATTTTTCATTTCTGTAACACAGATATTTATTTCACTCTGATGTAGGCTATACACACACTTACCTGTGAGGTATTCTGACAACATGAGACTTATGAAGTGGAATAATTTCACATTAACATACAAATATGTCACCCTCTAATTGTTCTGCCTCTGATTATTCCTCACTCACTATCATATCAGTGCGTATTTTACCATCTGTCACCTATACCTTCATCCTTATTGAGGGATTTGAAACTGCTGAGTATGGTCTAATCCTCAGCCCTCGTCTTAGCAAGGTAGGTGCTGCATCACCAATCTGGCATTTACTACCTTCATACCACGCACCGCTGTGGCTGGTGGCCTACCGAATGCTAAAGAGGCATGAGAGAGTCTCTATTTTTTGTGTTCATCTTATCACCATCCTGAACTAATCTTCTTTGAGGTAAGATCTTTCACATTCAAGACAGCTGCAGGAAATGTGTAAGAGACACTGCATTGTAAACTCTGGCTGGCAGCAATTAAAATAGTTAAAATTAAAATTAAAATTCTCAGAGGACTAAAGGAAACTTTAATTTGCAGCAACAACCACTGTAAAATGGCTGAAGCATATGAAACAGAGGAAGGCCAAGACTTGGAGGCTCCAGAGGAAGAGATGGATGACGAACACGAGCAAGCCCTACAGCACTTCGGTAAATACAGCGAAGTCCGGCGAGCGCTGCCATGGGAGCAGTGGACCTTCAAAGAGAAGGCAAACTATTGCATAGACCGCATCTTCCTGGGGCTTTTGGGCATTTTTTTCTTAATGCTCGTGGGAGAGTTTGCCTATAAAATGTGGTATGCTATGAACGGGAATAAGATCATGGAGTCTCTGTCACATTGGCTCTTTACACAGGAGAGACGGGGGCAGCTGGCTGAACTGTAGTGTGCAAACAGAGCAACTGTTAATCTCTTGAGTAGCCTATACCTGGCACTGCTGTGTGTGATGATGATGACGACTCAATTTTGTTTTGTATTATAATGTGTTAGGTGCATGTAAAGAATTAATTTATTGCTACATCTTGACTTGTGATACAGTGATGTATGAATGATTTATGAACTTTATTTTTGATGGTGACTTCATGGAAATAAATGATGTACGCAATGAACCGAGTCCATGTCCTGATATACACAATCAATAGTAGGTCAAGACAACTAGCCTACTAATGAAAAAATAAATATGCCAACACAATATTTCAATAATTTTTTTTCTACTAGCATTGGTAGCAGTAGTAGCCTGATGTTGGGCTAGAACTAACAATCTTTTTCATTATTGATTAATCTGATTATTTTCTTGATTTGTCAATCAAACGTCAAAACATCACAGACAGTGCGTGACCATTTCTGAAGAAACAGTAGGCTACTACCAGAATTCAATTTGGTACACCAAAAAAGAAAAAGCAATGCTTTCCCATTTGAATAGCTGGAATCAGTAACTTCAGATTACCAAATAATAGCCAGTTACTTTATCCTCAATCAATTTATCGACAATAATTTTTGCCGCGCCAAAATGTTACAGAATTACTTTCATAAACAAAGATAAACCGTCTTTGATACTGTTTCCGTCACCGCGGTGACGCAGGAGTCTGTCATCCAAATGGACCAATGAAATCGACGCCCTACATTCTTCCACACGCTCTATCTCCGCCCCCTCCTTCTCCCGGATTCCCTAGCGTGACCGACGTTTCGTGTCTTACTAGACTTAAAGTAAGTCAAGATTTCAGCATTATTGACAGTGTGTGGGTCGATTGTGATGTGTTTCTTTGTGTTTACAAGACGATGCGGTCTGTACAGTCGTTTCAAACAACGGACAAATGAAACGGGACGCTGCCGGAGTAGTATCTCGGCGCTAATGGAGGACGAGCAGACAAACACTGTCCGCCATGCTGCCTCCGCCTCCGTTCGCGCTGTCTCACATGTAGCACAGCTGACAGTGTATCGCTGCTGCTCAGGCTATTAGAGCAGCTACAGACAGAGAAACATTACAATATCTCACACGTCGTCTTATTATTTTCTTCCTGGACGCGTGTGATACAAGTTTTGTACTATAACCAAAACTAACGTTAGCTTAACTAAAGTTAGACTGGGCTCCTCCCAGGCAGTGTCGACCGTTTACAACAGATTAAAGCTTCCTGTCATTTTTTTTTTTTTTAAATTAACGATTTACGTTTAAAGGTGCTTACTGTATGTGGCTACGCCACAGTGACGCGTATGTGGTAAAATTACACTTAACCTAGTGGAGAAAGAAAGCACGTTGCCCTTCTAGTGGCGCTAAAACAGGTTATTTATAAACAGAATACTCCTGCATGTGGGCCCTCACCTCCATAAACACATTACTTGTGTCCATGAAGAGACAGTGTTATGTAAAAAAATAAATATTTAGCTTCAATCAAGCAAACAGTGTTCTCTATATAATATCGTTATACAGGGAATTTCCAAATGTTATTTTATGTGGATGTTTGGTCAGACAAAACAAGCATCATGATATTATGTTGCTATTTTTGTACATTTTACAAACTAAACCAGAGACAATGAGAAGAAAACCATTAGTTCCAGCCTCAGCAACTAGCTTAACAAGAGGAGGGCTGAAAATCATAAAGTAAGACAACAAGGAGACCAAACCCTCATGTATTCAGGGACTCAGTCACCTTTTCTTTGTTTACTGTTCCAGACATATTTTGACAAAGCTGTTGAAATAGATACACCTTCACACAATTGACTAACTGATTAGTCAGTGTCAGTGATTAATCACACAATTAGTCTCATGAATGTTTAGCCTGTTTGGTGAGTAAAATCTTGACAGCTGACCATCACAATTTACTAGGGCTCCAGTCGTCTTATTCACATTGCTTGTTTATTTCAGCCAAGTCCAAAACACAAAGATATTCATGTCACAGTGATAGAAACAGGGGAAGTAGCAAATCTCATTAACTTAATGATGCTTTGAAGAGCAGGAACTGGGGCATGTTTGGCTATTTAGCCTGAAAAATGATGAGCAATTATATTATTATCAGCGTAGCTGCTGGTTGAAATCAGATGCTCCATCAACTGATTTATTTATCATTTCATCTGTGGCTAAGTGAATTAGTCCTTTAAGATGCCAAAGCACAGTAATGTCGGCCTTTGTTGTTTTTAAACATGAGGGTTGCGAAAAACCCAGTAGCAGGTTTTGACGCATCTAAAGGTGTAGTGTCACTCTGTTCTTACTTTCCAAGGTGTGACACCAGTGTTGCATAACTTGCATATTGTTCATCTGTCAATCTGTGTCTGTTATGTTGATACAGAATGCGTTACGTGGCCGCTTACCTCCTGGCTGCCCTCGGTGGAAACACCAGCCCCTCTGCAAAGGACATCAAAGCCATCCTGGGCAGCGTGGGAATTGAGGCCGACGATGAACGCTTAAACAAGGTTAACGACATTTGACAGCAGTATATCATGCGTTTACAGCAACTGTTCAGATTCATTTCAAGTGAAAGTGCACTGTCTTAAGGTAAATGTTATTTATTTCTCTTCAGGTCATAAGTGAGTTGAACGGAAAAGACATCAATGAAGTCATGAACTCAGGTAAAGGCTCCTGAATAAACACAGCTGAAGATTTCAAGATGTTGTACATGCAGGATGGCTATAAATGATTTTTCTTACCTATTTTCCACAGGCCTCTCCAAGTTAGCCTCCGTACCAGCAGGTGGTGCTGTGGCGGCTCCTGCGGCCACTGCTGTTGGAGCTGCTGGAGCTGGGGCTGCTCCTGCTGCTGGTATGTACAGTACATATTGAATTGATAAATAATGTTTCAGTTGCTGTAGTATTGCTTGAGGTCCTAAATGCCAGTAGTACACATAATTAGATTTTGATTGCAATACAAATAATATAATGGCCTCTTAAACTGAAGCAGTGGGAATAAATACATTGGATATCAGTGCTGCGGAATATTTTTGCTGACATTTGGCTGTAGCAATGACTGGTGTCTTCATCTGTATTTTCAGCGGAAGAGAAAAAGGAAGAGAAGAAAGAGGAATCAGAGGAGTCAGACGAAGATATGGGCTTCGGACTCTTTGATTAATCAAACTTCTCTGTGCTTAAAAAGCAATAAAAATGTAAAAGGTTTACACAACTCACATTGCCTATTTGTCCTTTAATTATTTTATAGAATGGACCCTACAGAACATGACTTGCACAGGTATTCCTGAAGACATCTGGGTTAAGTTGTCTAGAAACCGTCTGGCTTCCAGGGCCTGATGTTGAAAGATATTTTGTTGCCGGCTAAAAATAGTCAAGACAGGACGACCTGTTATCATTAGGCAATCCAGATCCTGCATGTGGTCAGACTGTCCTGCTGCTGACCAGATAACTGAAACCACATAATAGCACAGGCTTAAAGAGACAAGCAAATAATCCAGACACAGGCAAAAACGCACAAGCAAATTTCAAAACACACGTGGGGCTGGCTGTCATGCCACAGATGACGTACACTTTTAGTTATTCATGAATTGAAAAAGCTAAGCTAACATTTTGTGATAGGGTTCAAGGCTGGTCCACATAGGTGTAGTTTCGTCTCAGTCAAAAAATACACAGATCTGTCGCAAACCTTTTGTTTTCAGTTTCAGTGTTTGTAACAACCTATTGTTGTCAGTCTACAAATTTAACAATATTCCAGGCTCAGCAAAGACAAGTCTGAAGTTAACATTTTATTAATTGCATTTTGGAGCCCTGTGGTGTGCGAGCTGTTCTATTTTCCTTTTAACTTTTGTATGTTTCCGGAAAAAGCACCTGGCCAAAGTTTTTTGGCACGGATGTGCGTGTGGATTTCTCTTTTTGATCAGACATCATGTAGAAAAAAAACATTGATCTTACTGAGATAGGAGGCTTTGCACAAGATTATAGCAATAATACAGCACAAAGAACATGATACAAAATATGCATCACAATTCTAATACTTGTCCCTGCAACTTAATTTTTTCACGTGTATACACCACAAACTCACTCATAAATACCCCACAATATAAAACCAACTAAAAGCCTCTCGTTCTAAATATTACATGTTAATAAAGAGTGAATAACCAAGGGTGACATTATGCAGTCACAGATGCAAATATTTCAAAAGTACAAGTGCAACTTCCTGTGTTTGCAGAAGACATTTCTCATGGTAAACATCAGACAGCTTGAAGTAATAATAATGATGATAGTTGCTGTCTGGGATACCAGTGTTGTCATTAATGTTATGCACCAAGATATTTTCATATTGCACTTGTTTTTCTACTTGGTGTGCATAAAAGGCGTGAGTCAACAATTACATAAAAAATATTTGTTGTTATTTGAACTCTTAATTGGGCTTTTGATTGCGTGACAGCATTCTGAGTCACTGAACTCGTCAACACGTTCAAAAATCTTTGGAGAAATGCAACCTGAATTTTTCCACTGCCTGTCTCCTTGCAATTGTTTTTCTGTCACCTGATGGTCACCTGGCTTTGCGTCAACACAATAAGCAGGCCAAGCTTTCTGCATCACCTTTACCAAGAGGAGAGCAAAACAAAACCTTATAATGATTCATTTGGCGTCACGCTACAGCATGACTTTGTATGTGTCAGCGGTGCTGCTGTGCTTCACTGAGGTGTTCCCCCGTCTTTGTCCCCTGCCTGTCTGCCATCCTCTGCTCTCTGGTGTGTGATACATGTGTTGCGTAGCGCTGAGCTGCACACCGATCCCCTGTGAGCCCATTAGTTGTGGCAGGATATCAAGGCTGGTTCTCTGTGTTGTTGGAAAGGTCTCCTGCCTTTGGGGGAACCTGTTCCACAGGTGAGAGCCATCACCGCACGCTTGAAGCACACAGCTGACAGACTGTCACATTCCATCTCATTATCACCTAAACTCTGTGAGGGGAGCCAATGAGATGGGGCCTGTGCTGTCAACAACATCTATGTTTCTTACGCATGTTAATATCAATGTAAAGCTATTTCTACTTCATGTTGGTGATTGATCAGCTCGTACTGTGCAGCAGCAGCAGCAGTTGTTGTCACGACATGTTAATTTCAGCCCAAGTGGCTGCAGGAATTCATCTTCCCATGCTGCAGGCTGTTGTGAGATTATGTAAGACTGCACAGGTGTGGGAGAGTCAAAGTCTGGTTAATTGTTGCACCGCTCTAGGCCTTCAACCATACATTATATCCATTGGAGCAGTGCTAACCAAGCATTTAGATGCCAAAATGTTGACTGCTGCTGTTGACTTCTGAAAAGGTTTTTTCTGTTTTTGTGTGTCCAGACCACATCAGATAGGGAGACACTGCTTTAAAATCACCACTAGTCATAAAGAGAAATACTCACTTCCACAAGTGTTTTCACTTCCTTAACAAGCTTAAGAAATGAACACATCTGGCTGCAGCTGTCTGACTCATTCCTTTAACCCCCCCCCCCCCCCAGATGAGGAGGAGTTGCATGCTTGTGGAGATAAATCCAGTTATTACAGACCAAATGTGACGTATGGTCTCGTACTGACATAAAAACAACAGATTCTGTAGTAAATTAAATATCTTTTATTTGCATATGTATGCTTATGAATGCCAGCACTCATATCAACAAACATTAATATCATTTCACATTTTTAGTTTAGCTTCTATCAAATAGATTTTACTCTATTTCAATTCTAGAAATGTAAAAAACAAACAAACATATTGCACAGTTGCCTAGCTTATATACATTATGGCATGGTAATTACCATGTTATTACAAATTACAAATGTGCAGAAAATATCTTAGTTTAGTGTCTTTTGTGATTCTGAAATGTCGCCACGTGTTTTAGAGTTGCTTCAGAGAAGCTCTCACAGTCGGCGCCGTGTTGCAACAGAATTACACAATTTTTCTAACTTGGGGAAAAAACGTTTTAGTTTAAAAAAGAAAATGTATCTGTGCATGTATGTGGAGTGGGTGTTGTTGCGTCAGGCAGCTCCTCCTGTTCTTCAAAAAGAGATGTTTGTAGAGGGAACTGATGCTTGCGACATCCTTGGCCACATCTGTGCTGCACAGAGAAGTTGAAGAGCAGAGGTTTCACTCGTAGTGGTTTTGTTCCTGAGTCTCAGTCATCACTGTCAGACCATGGATGATCTGTACAAGCCTGTAAAACACAACAACAGAGTTTAAAACCAAATGTCTTAGTGTGGTTGTTTTTGGTAGATATAGTATACTGACATAAATCCTGTGGCATTAAAGTGAACAATATAGAGCTGTTTACTTTCTCAGCTTTATTTCTTCACACTTGACTCTCACCTGTCTGTATTCAAATCGGTCCGTTAGATAGCGGTTCCCTAGGCCGGTGATGTGGCCCACGTTCTGCTTGGAGAGCCCGGCGATCCTGGCTGTGAAGTCCAGTGTGAAGGCCAGCTTGACCAGCTCAGGAGCCGTCGGGGGGATGGTGGGAGGATTGTTTGTCGGCGTGGCCTCCGTCTCTAGATAAGCGTCGGCCAGCCTCTGGAAGGAGGAGTACGACATCCGCTGGAAGAAGCAGCTGAGGGTGGGGTTGTCTTTGAGCTGGAGGAGGTGAAGACAGCACACTCTGATTTATAAATGTTTACAATCCATAAATAAATAAATACATTTTTGTGACATTATTCTAGCAGGAAACAAGTGATTCCGAGATCATTTCAGCTCTAGTATAATGTCGTATTTGCAGGAGTGTGTAACATCCTTACAATTTAAATACTTTTTTATCAATTATTGATTGGTCTGCAAATCATTTTCTCTATAAACTGATTGTAAATCCTCATATTTAAGTTAAGTGTTACTGTATTTTCACTGCACACACCAAGGATTATCAATCTGGATGCAGCCTACACACATTTAAAAGTGTATAATCATCAGTTGTTTCTGACACTGTAGCTTTAAAACAGAATAGTCACAACTTTTTCTCACTTCTTCTTTTAATACTTTTGCTGCTGTTCTCAAAACTACAAACCCTCTCTTTATACCCTGTCATGATGCTTTTTTAAGAACAGAATATATTGAAAGTGAAACCAGAAAATTTAAAAGCAAGTCACCAAATACCACATATTGATATTGTGTAACCGTATAGATAAAGGGGCAGGATCTTCCTTTATTATGAAGCTGCACTGTGGAGTTTGTACTTTCTATTGCTTCTCTTTATGATGCTTTTTATGGTTTATTGATGTGCTTTTAGAGAGGCACCTGCTAGTTAAAAACACTTTGCCTCTTTAATTCTTTGATGATTAACTTGATGGAACAACTACACCGTGCTTTTATGAATTCTTTTTTTGAATCCATAATAGGAATGAATACCAACCTTGTAGTCTATGGCGTCGCCCTGTTCCTTTGTCAAAGCAATGATTCTGTTGATCACTTCCTCTGAGAGAACACAAAAGCAAGAGAATGCTCAACATGGAGAACCACTAAATGACATCACGTTATAACACAGGTACAGGGTGGATATTAACCTCATTTTGAGGAGAACAATGTGTCACACACATAGGTGCTGAACAGACAGAGGTATACATTTGATGCCTGTAATTTTGAAATTGCTGAACGACAGGCGTGTGGTTGATGGTTTTCACGCCTGAACGCAGCTTTAATGAGCATGAAGAGAAGCTGTTTCTCACCATCAGAGAGAGGCTTCTCTTCCTCTTTTTCTTTGACCTCGTGGACGATTTTCTGCAGTTCCTCCGACATCTTCTCATAGTAACAAACCGTTGGTTCCACGCTGACGACAGCTGCAAAGTGACATTCAGTTATTCGTAGACATACACACATACTGTTAATTTGGAAATTTTTTGGAAACCCAAAATTTACCTTCAATTTCAGTGATGTCAGGTTTGTTTGGTTTGACAAAGGACAGACGTTTCTTGGAGAACCTTCTTTTTATGGACTTTCTCCTCATCGACTTCTTTTTCTGCGGGGCGACTGGGGTTGTGGGCAAACAGGCGGTCCCAGCATCAGACGAGCCGGTTGCTGTGTCCTTCGCTGTCTCTGAGGGACTGTCCTGCTCTTCATTGTTGTTGTTGTTGTTGTTGCTGACACTCTTCCGAGAAAAAAAGCCAGATATAGCCTTCCAAAATGAGGGTTTCTTGATCTTCTTTGATTTCTTGGTCGATTTCTCTGAGACTGGTTCTTCGGGATGTGGTTTAATCTTGTCTGCAGGAGGCTCGTCCACAGGAAGCGGATCAGATTCCCCTAGGCTTACTCCATCAGCCAGGTAGAGGGAGGGGTCGCTGGAATGTCGTCTTTGCCTTTTGGTCACCCATTTTTGTTTCTTCTCGGGGGTCTTATCTCCCAGTGCTCCATCGTTCAGACTGAGGCTGCGCTTGACGTAGACCTCCAGCAGACGGACTGTGTCTCTGTGAGGCACCAAGATCAGCTGCCCATTGTTGGGCCTTTGGTTTTCTGTCTTTGTTTCCATGGTAGGATGGCTGTGAGTGGACAATAAATACAACAGATTATTGGACTGTTATTGCACTTTAAGTAGACCTGAGACAGTCAGTTGATCATTCAGATGGTTGGTCAACAGATCAATAAGCGTTTGAGCATTTGCAAGAAACTATCTTATCAATGTTTAGTCCCAGCTTCGTAACTGTAAGGATTTGTTGCGTTTCAATGACATTAAAGTAAATACTGTATAGGCTACACAAACAAGCAACCTAAATGTGTCAGTTTTGAGGAAATGGCACTGAGTATTTTTCAACTATCAGCTCATCAAGAGAACATTTAGGTTACTGGGTTAATCAGTGGTAAGTATATATATATATATATATATATATATACTGTATATATATGTATACATACATACCATGAGTGGCAGCCCTGGAATCTATCATGTTTGTAACCTGCATTTACTTTCTTTAGCCTATTTGTTAATCTGCTGACTAGTTTCTTGTCTAATCAAGACAAAATGTATTCCTTTTGATGATGAACAAAAAACATTCACCACAGTTTCTGCAAAGCCCATGTTGACTTAGTCAAATTGGATGTTTGTCTGACCAACAGTCACAAACCGAAACTTATTCACAAGATGTTAGGTGACAGAAACTTTAACATAAGAAAAACAAGAAACCATCTGGGTTTTTTTCTTCACCGTTGACAATTTTGCCTCTAAAATAGTTCAAACAATAAACCATTTGATAAAATGTTCTCATTTTCAGCTTATTTACTTACTGAGTCATGAACAGAAATACTTGATTACTATGCTGTACAATTGTAAGTGGACCCTCAAAGAGTCTTATTCTACTTCTGAGTAAGTGCAGAAACCATTATTTTAAAACAGTGTAAAAAGACCAGGAAGCATCTGATGTGTAGTTATATCATGCTAGAATGCATGTGTGTGTGTGTGTGTGTGTGTGTGTGTGTGTGTGTGGACTCACCTCGTCTCCTTACAGAGTCCACAGATCCGTGTTGGTGTGTAGAGTCGCTGGATGTGTGTGAGGCAGCCGCTTCTCTAGAAAACTGCGTCGTCCGTCTATCTAGTCTTTACCTGCTCCGTGCACATACTTCATCCATTTTTGGACAGGTCGCCGCCCTCCTCCCCCCTCCCCCACCTGAAGCCGTCGACACTCAGCTGCACCGGGAGGAGGGTGAGGGGGCGGAACAAGGGGATTTCTCACCTGTCTTCCTGGTTATTATGACCAGGTTTACACTTGTTTACGGTTTCGCCCTCTCATGGTTCTCCTTCCGCAGCACAGTCACGAGCACGTTTACAGGAAGTCACAGTTCACTTCTTATCAGAGGCAACAGTTTATTTAGCTAGCCTATCGGATTAATCTATCTATCTTCATTTTGAGACTCCCGTCTTTCAAAGTTTAAACAGTAAAGTCAATTTACTACTGTCTGCTTTACACTTTACACTATTACCCAATAGCTTTTCATAAATAAAATAAAATAAAATAAAAATTTATTCCAATCAATTATTGGGGAAAAAGGTGGGGAAAAAAAACACTTTTTTTTCTTTCACTTTTATTTAATTATCTCATGGCCTTTTTGCTAGTTGATAGCTGTTGTTTTTGTGATATGGAATTACCATGTTGTACTTTGTTCTTATTCTCGTCCTTGTATAATTGTTGTTGTGTGAACTGCGGGACTACGGATGGAAATGAGCCTATATTGTATGTTCATGAATAGGCAGAGTCCCTTTACAAATAACAAATGAATGAAAATAATTTACACCATGCAGGTAGCAGAAAAGTACATGTAGGTAACATGATACTGATGAGATCTGGGTCTCATTACAATAATTTTAATAATAACATCAATAATGCAGTTATTGTCACTTAGGTTAATCTTCAATTTAAACATTCACACTCAGCATGTACATATTTGCAGATATTTTACTTCCACAGTGTTATTCTTGATATACCGGTAATATATCTTCATTGTCATACTGCTCTCTTTGTTCTGTGTCTGCTACTATTACACAGTCATTTCCCAGCCTGGAATTAATAAAGTAGGTACATGTAATCTTATCTAATCTAATTTACTTTGATCAAATAGATCAAAAATATAAAAAGTGCCCATTAGTAGCACCTATAGTATCCGCTGTGAGCTTCACATATTGAAGTTTAAAGTAACATTTACAATGAAAGCAACACATTTTCATACAAAGAAACATTACATTGACTAATTAGCCATAATAATTGTTACTGACTAGTTTTCTGTCCATTTATAGTGTGTTACTCAGTTGTGTTTCACTATCCTTCAATTTCACTCAATTTCCATACGCTTTGGTGATTAATGAATTTCACAGTTTTGGTGTGGCTATTTTTAGTACACATGTCATCAGTGTTTTCACCTTTGCCGTGTTGTTAATCATTGACTGCACGCAACATGCCAGTAAACTCACGTTTATGGTTCATGCTATTATGACTTCACCTCAGATAGCTGCTGCAGGTTTTGTAATCACTACATTTTTTGTGCTACAGTTTGCAGACTTTGAGGAGTTGGGTTTGTCTGTACACATATGTACACCTACACATATAGGTGAAGTCAAAGATTTCCAGGAAGTGATAGAGACCATAGTGAAACGATTGTCATAGAGGCCTATTTCCTTAACAACCAGTAATTTTTATAACCTGAACATTTGACCTGGTGAGTCAACAAGTCTTATCAGACTTGTTTACTGGAAACATGAAGCCTCCTCTGCAACATTAAAAACAACTTAACTGAGAAGCAGTGCTGAGCAGTGGTGGAACTGGTTTTAGAGTTAGAAAGACATCTTATTTTGTCATACTGATGATTCATTTGGATCTTAAATAGTGTGTCCTCATAATATTCAAGTCAATACAAATTGGGTGATTCTAAATTTCACAGTCGTACATTGACTGTAACTTCTGAAAAATCAACATTAAGATCTTGAAAACATCATATGGAGTAGTTAGGTCCAGCCACACAAACACACACTGTGCAGCCAAACATTGGTTAAACCCTAATAAACTCTTGGAGAGCACAAACAACCAACACAACATCTAAGATTTTTTTTCATGTGGCGCAATCATAAGAAAAAGTCTCTCACCTAAATACTTCATGCTATACAGCTTCAAACAAATGCTGAACAAGCTGGAACAAGCTGATGCAGATCATCACTGTATGGCTGTGCAGTGAGATGGTTCTTCAAGCTTAAATTTACTTACAGGGAAAACCACATTGGTTTGGTTGTCAGAAAAGTTACTTGATTTACAATCATCCTGGAGTATTAAAATCCACCCTTCAACTATTTTACAGACGAAGACGTGTCCCTGTGGTGTAGTAACAGAGACAAGCCACAGGGTGTCAGACTAGACACTGAGAAACAGCTACTGTCCACTTTCTAGGGTGACCATATTTAGATTTCCAAAAAAAAAAAAAAGAGGACACTCCACCTTCAAATACTTAAAGTTTACACAAAGATGCCTTATAAGTTATATATAAAAATAACAATGCCTTGTCTGTATGGATAGAAAATTCAGCTACAACAAAATAATATCCACCTTTCCTTTGGTAATTAATGTTAGGGTTAGGGCTGACTAACACCCTAGATAGGTCCAATAGATATACGTTCACAGATAAATATAAACCAATGACTAATGTATGGGATGACTAATTGGACAAAAGGGTTGAATAGAAAGAAGAGATACATCTGTGCTGTTGATGAAAAAAAGTTATTTACAAATGCTTGAATATTCTCAGTTCTCAGTTAATTCAATATCACCATAAAATGCAGTAATGCGCACACTGTCTAAACTTGCATATACTGTAGTATTTAATAAGAGTACAACATTTCCATCACTGGTGCCAGTGACAAAAACTTTGTACTCCTTTTTTTTTTTTTGAACATTTTATTTATAGAAATTTTCAAATTAAATTACATTAATTTAGAGACAAGAAGACAATAACAAATGCATAAACAGTAATAAGACAATGACACAGACATGTAAAATAAAGTAAAAAAAAAAAAAAAAGTAAAAAGGGGGTAAAAGTCACGGCAGTGTCACCTGCTCCATTGTACAGCTGTCCATCTTACCGAGGAGGTACATAAGCAAGGTAGGTGGGCAAAGAGAGTATCATTGGTCATTCATGCTCCAGCACTGGACTCCATATCCTGGAGAACTTCAGAGGATTACCAGAAAGCTCATATCTCAGTCGTTACACATGGGAGCTAAATCAGACTTCCACTGTTTTCAGGATACATCTCTTAGCAATCATCATACCATGAGTCAAAGCAGTACATATGTTACAATCCAAGGTTTTCAAAGAATTTGAGTGTCCTAACATAGCAGTTTCAGGGTCAGGTGTTACAATGATGTTAAAGGAAGAGGAAAACCATTGGAAAATGAGAGACCAAAAGTTGTGTAATTTCAGGCAGGTCCAGAAGAGATGTGCAAGAGTACTTTCTGCAGCATTACGAGAGAGATTATGGGATATTTTGTTTAATCTGGTTTTAGAATAATGTAATCTATGAACTACCTTGTACTGGATCAGTTGGAACAATCGAGCAAGACTTAATGTTAGTTAAACTTCATCCCAAGATTCATCCTCGATCTCAAAGTCTTATTAAATACTATGCGAGTTAAGACAATGTGCAGGAGTTTCCTCTGTTGCAGTTTGTTGGCCGTACTGGTCCTCTCCAACGCACCTGTCTGCCTGTAGATGTGCATACATTTTGAGTTTTGAAAGTTATTATTTTACAGAGTATTGATTGTCAGGATTGCATCCAATTTCACTGCACTTTACATAATACTTTCATTGTACAATATAGATATTATATTCCATCCACATTTTCTTTGGTTAATGTAAAAGTTCTTTTTTCTCTCCATTGTCTGAATAATTGAGGTCATCCATTGTTTCATGTTATCCAGATTCATCTTGATGTTGGACTTCTGTGTGGTTCAATGACCAGTATTCAGTGTGTAAATATTCCTGGATGTGGAAAAAGCCGCCTGTGGTGATCTGAAGGCAACACGTCTACTGTCTGATCCCGGGTGATACTTCAGGTCACCTTCTTCATTTTTCATGGGTGCTAAGCAGGACAAATGTGAGACTCACGTTTCGTCCCACAAGGTCTGGTTGTTGACCTCGAGGTCTATCACTGCTGCGGAGCACTCGCAGTACAGTTACCTGTCGTATATCTTTATCTCCCTGAGTCATTACTTGCCCTATTCCATTTGGGAACGCCACTCCCCGATCTTAAAATGACAGATAGGAATCAGCTGTAGTCAGCTCACGAAGCATTTTTAAACAGATACAGGAGAGAAACAGCTCCATTAATATCTACATACAAAATCATTAATCACTTGATGCAAACATTTACTTTATACCTTAAATGCTTTATCGATTTAGTATTACATCAATTATTATGTCTTAGTTGATATACTGAGAGCTGGTCATCATAAACATCTCTCTTAGCCACCCTCAATTATTAAAGTAGACTAAGATGTCATTTGAATAATTGAGAAGTTTTTCGGTTTCTGCTGTGAACTCTCACTCAGGATCACAGCAGTTTCTTGTCATATCACTAGAGGGACGCTGTCAGACAGAATTTCTCAATGTCTAACGTTTATATTTCGACGCTTAAATGTTTAACCTTAACTTTAAACGTTGAGGGGGCAGACATTTGTAAGGAAGTTTATGTTAATATCTGTCCTATTTAAATATTTGCATTAAAAGATGAGCATGACAAGATTCTACACTTTTGTTATTGGCGGCAAATCTCATGAAAAAAACGAAGCTATAGCATTGTGTTTGTCCAACTGTCAGTGGTTCCCCACTTTTCAAGCCTCTGGGCTCATTCATTCCTGCTGAAGACATACACCTTTTAAACCGAGTCAAAATCATAAACATTCATTTCAGAAAAGGCTAAGTAGTTTCCTTAAATGAGCTATTTGTAAGTTGTTGCTTTATAGCTCACATTAGCATTAGCAGCTGTTTATTTTCTGATCAATCCCGCCCTGACGAGGTAGTGCTGCTCTGAGATAATTTTTAAAAATGTCTTGTTGCCCAGAAGTCAAAGCTTGTGACCAAAGGTGACCGGGCGTTTGCTATTAGGACCTCAACACTCTGGGCTTACCTCTAACTTTTTAAAAAATCCCTTCTTAAAATGCTTTGTGCCTGTGGTAAGAAAAATAAATTACCCTTCAGGTCCCCTTTAAAGAACTGTGATTTTTTTGTTGTTGTTTTTCCACTGGTTGGGAACTATTTACAGTAATGGCCTTCTACACATGTGATGCTCCATTGAATATTTACAGCAGCAAGATGAACCTACTCAGCTACAGTGTCATCCAGCACAGTGTGGCTCATTAATGTGTTAATTATGTGGAAAAAGTAGGTCTATGGCTCACAGAGCCATGGTTTAGTTTTCTTCATGGAAAAATTGTACTACCATGTTATGAGTTAAAAGGAAACTGAAAATGTCATGTAAGGGGAATCAGGGATTTCCAGTGCATGTGAAACAAAACTATAAATGATGAGCAGAAGCACTTCCCTCACATGAGCATGAGTAGTGCTGTGTTATCACAGGGTGACATGATGACCTCCATCTAGCCCAGTAAACAGCAGGGTGTGCCCACCTGACCGTGCTTCCTGGATATGACAGACCTCATATGACTTCATCTCATGTCAAAAACAGCCTGCTAATTTGTATGTATTATAACACAGTGATTCTGCTCTTTAATTTAATCATATTAGCCCAATACAGTCAATGAAGAAGTTATAAAAGTAATGCAAAACCCATGTCTGAACATTCTCGGTCAGCAAAGTCAGGGGCAAAGAATCAATGACTCAAGTAATACTGTAGGTGAGCGCGGCTGAACTTAAATCAATATCTGACCCATGAGGATTGCTTTGCCATTCAATATTACACCTGCTGTGGTCCAAAGCGGCACTTTGATCAAAAACGTAAGGGCAAGGTCACTGCAGAGGTGAAGTAGCCTGATGCCACTGTGTGCTCTGTCCTACCTCCAGAAGAGTTACTGTCAGGGGAAGAAACTGGAGACTTTTGGAAGGATTTGAAACAAACACAAGCTGCACAGCTCCAAGTGACTTTGCCCTCTGGAAGGCGAGAAGCTACAGTACGCAGGCTGCTGCTGCTGTCTGTGCAGCTCTGAAATTGGCTTATAACGTGTCTGCTGACAAAACAGTAACCCAATCTAACAATATGAGACTCACAGCAGTGCTTTCGCGTGAGATCTGTCCATTGTGTCCCTTAAAGACACAGCTTGTCACCGACTAGGAAGAACAGAGTCATGCGAGGATGATATTTTTAGATCCATTAAGGACTGCGGTACAGTCTGCTGTGTCACAGTGACTGGACTAGGTGCTGGTGTGTGAATGGATTTCTTGGGGTGAATATTTATCAAAGCCAGGATGGATGTGATCTCTTCGTGGAACACATGATGAATTATAAATGACAGACTCACATTGGCTTTGACCTTGCAGGAGCCACCTGCCTGTTAAATGCTAAAATGCTCTCAGGCTTCGTCTTTGGGATATCACCGTACAATCAGTGACCAGCAGGGCAGAAGGGCTGCCGTTAACTAGTGATTAGATCAACAGAGCACACGGCAAAAAACACAGCGAGCATGATGTAGCAGGAAGCCACTTCAGCAGCTTCATCTTAGTGAGGAATCAACACAGAAAATATAAAATTACAATCATTATAATAGAAAACACGCACAGATCAAAAGAGATGCAATGTTCTACCATACTGCGTCCTTGATGTGACTGTATGGGACATAAAGCATCAAGTGAAACAGCCAGTTCCTCAGCTCCAAGGCCAAGATAGATAATCTAATAAATGATTCATTTGGTCTGCATATTTAATTAGGTGCTTTTGCTTTTGAAGCTATCCCAGTCAAATACATTGTCAAGCCCACAACACTAGAATTTCTTCATCTACTGAAGACTTGTGCCACGAGAAAGAAAATATAGTTACGTTTTTACCTCACTTCTTTTCTCTTTTTTTTTTGATTAGCAACAAAAACTCCTCAATATGTGTATATAATATCTGTTGCATTTCTGCATGATCTCATAATCATTTGATTTGATTTTACCACCTATAGCCAGGCTGCATCATTTCATTACAACAAGTTTGTTACAGAACACACAGTGAGAAACGTCTGTTCCTTAAGTCTGCCATATACAGTAGATACATAAATATGTTTTCTTTTCCTATTTCCATCTTGTGATGTAACACACTCTCAGGCAGGATTCGCAGGGGAAAAGTTTTGGGTAGAGAGCGGTAGAGAGACAGAGAGAGAGAGAGAGAGAGGGGGATGCCATCATAATATCAGTGCTGAGAACCAGCAGTGAGAAGGCGTTAATAACGGCTAACATGAGGTGATAATGAGTATTCAGCCCTGCAGCCATAACTGACATTTACACCTCTATTCATCACCATTATTATTGAACACAGGAAAAAAAAAAAAAAAGTTAGAGATCTTTACATTTGCTCTGTGTCATAATGTCACAGGTTCAACCCAGAAATCAAATCACCCACGGTAACGTCACACAGTTTGGATACGTGTTTAATGAAAGGCACTCTTTTACAGGATCAATTGAACATAGCAAATTATGACACTGTTAACTGTACAATGCTGACACATACAGTAACAGTCCTCAAATATTAAGTGCTTCATGACATAGTAAAGTGCTGAGTACCAACGTGACTGACTGAAGCCACCTTATTGCATTTCATTTTTAATTACATATATTGCTCTTTCCGCGAGGGAGAGATGCAACACGTTTGTTTTCCACCCACACGTCATCACAGTTGCATATCGTAGGATTATTAGAAAGGCATTCATCTGAGTTACAACTACATCCACGGCCGTTTCAATACAAGCTGTATCTATATTCATAATAAATCACATACAGTACATTTTCAAGATTGAAATGTGGCATGCATACACTACATAGTACCGATTCATATACCCTGATGAGACACAACGTCGTCATCTGTTGTCACAAGATTTTCAAATCCACTTGAAATATTGGCTTTCCCTAACACGTGGAATACATTTATCATCACTATATGATTAAAATGCTATAGTATGTTCAGCTACAATAAATATGTCAAACTTCAGTTACTGACAATAACAGTTAAACCTCATTTGGGCACACTATGCCATGCAATACAAATGAGAGAACAGATAAATTGAGATTTTTTTTTTCCTTTGCCCCCTCCCCTCCTCTCTTAGTCAGATCACAAATATACACCTCATCTCAGGTGTCTATACAGTCACAGAAATGCGTTTTCCCTGCCAACAGCTGATGGTGAAAAGCTCAAAAAGTAGTTTAGAGACACGTGGGGAAAAAAAACTCTCAGTGCAAAGAATTGATATGGTTTTGAAAGGGTAAATTCACATTATAATGACACGTTAGAGGGTGACTGCATATACAGCTAAATATGCAAAATGCCAATTAGTTCAAATGGAAGCATGGCGATAAAAAATAACCTTGTAAAACGGCTGCATGCAACTGCTGCATGTACTGTAATAAAGTGAAGGTTAAGCAGTTTTTCACAGTTTGGTTTGTGGTTAATATTTTGCAGCCTATTGTGTCTACAAGATTAATAGCAAACATGCCAACTATTTATCACACAGATATTGTTCTGCAGTGTTGTATGGAGAAGTGCTTAAGTGCCAGGCTGAGCGTTCACAGCTATAGATCTGCTGATAAGACGATGTGTGCGCTGACGTCCTCTTGCCTTACACTGGACACCGTCCTTGAAAATCATGCCAAGTTCTATCTAGATTTAGCTGAATATGAGGAAGTGCAGGCTAAGGTGATGTGATATAAACTACACAACATCCGCCATTAAATGCTACAATTACCAATACTGCTGTTGATTCCTTTTCTTTTTGTGGGATAATACAACTGTAATACAAACCAGAACGACAATTTGCAACTTACTTTGCCTTTCGTGTTTACATTTACTCTAACAATCTACATTTTCAAGGTGAAACATTTGACTTTAGTACAAATGAGACATCCCTTTAAATTGCACTGGATGAAAGATAATAATTCTACCTTTTGCATGTTCTTGTCAAGCTTAACTGACATAGTAGTTGCTGAGTTGTGTTAATTGCACTTTGACACATCCACAAGCAGACAGACAACTTGTGTAAAGACTGTCCCACCACCACACAGTGCCTCATAATACTGTAGTATGCACAAACGCTGCCATGTTTGGAGTACAAAATAGTGAGGAAGATAAACTGTTGTCATCCAGCATATCCGACCAACAGATACTGTATGTTTGATTTGTCCATGTGTTTGTCACGTCCTTTATATGGATACAGACTTCAGTCTCTATATCAGTGCACGCCATTCTTCTCATTTTGCCAGGTGCCGTTGCTTTTGTTCAGTGAGGGTGTACTTCCATACTTGTTAGCAGCTGACATTTTCTGGGCAGCCTCTGCTGCTGCATCCATCACCTGCTTTTCCTCCTGCTCCGTCTCCCGGTGGTAAAAATAGTTGAAGTTGGAGACGATAACGGGCACGGGCAGGGCAATGGTCAGGACACCTGCAATGGCACAGAGGGTGCCGACCATTTTGCCTCCCATTGTGATGGGGCACATGTCCCCGTACCCCACGGTGGTCATTGTCACCACGGCCCACCAGAAGCCATCAGGGATGCTGACAAACTGTGTCTGGGGCTCATCCACTTCTGCAAAGTAGATGGCACTTGAGAACAGGATGACTCCTATGAAAAGGAAGAAAATGAGCAGCCCCAGTTCTCTCATACTGGCTTTCAAGGTCTGACCTAAGATCTGAAGGCCTTTCGAGTGCCGGGAGAGCTTAAAAATTCTGAAGACTCTCACCAGTCGTATGATTCGTAGGATGGCCAGGGACATGTTCTGACCAGAGTTCATGTCGTCGTCTGGGGTTGTAGCCAGCTCTGTGCCCAGGGTCACAAAGTAGGGGATTATAGACACTATATCAATGATATTCATGATGTTATTGAAGAAATCACTTTTGCTGGGACAAACCACAAAGCGAACGCCAACTTCAAAGCAGAACCAAATAATGCAAATAGTCTCCACAATGAAAAAGGGGTCTGTGATATAAGCAATGACGTCTTTAGTGGCGGGATGAGGGGCAGAATCTTGGGTGCCATTGATGGTATGGGTTAAACCCTGGACTAAGTCAGTGTCATCCCTGAACTCTGGCAGAGTCTCCAGGCAGAAGATGAAGATGGAAATGACGATGACAAACACAGAGACCAGAGCCACAGATCTGGCTGCGCTGGAGCTCTCAGGGTATTCAAACAAGAGCCAGAACTGTCGTTGGAGTTCATTGGTGGGTAAAAGGACCTCTGGCTCTTTGATAAACCCTTCGTCTTCACGGAACTGCTCCATCGCCTCGTGACCCAACTCGTAGAAAACTATTTCGTTCGCAAAAACGTCTAAGGGAACGTTGGCTGGTCTGCGGATTCTCCCCCCGGACTGGTAGTAGTACAGAATCCCATCAAAGGACGGACGGTTCCTGTCAAAGAAGTATTCATTTCTCATTGGGTCGAAATAGCTAATCCGCTTCATGGGGTCGCCAAGCAGCGTCTCTGGGAACTTATTCAGAGTGCTGAGCTGGGTCTCGAACATCAGGCCTGAAATATTGATGACGACTTTCTCGTCTTTTTCTTCCATGCAATGCCTTTCGAACAAATCTTCATTCTCGTAGCAATCCTTGGCCATCTTACTGAAGACGCTGTCAGTGGGAGACTCGCTGTTGATCAGGAGCTTCAGGTTAGAGATCAAGCTGCCACTGCTGGAGTTCCCTTTTGCGGTCAGAGTCGGGGGCGAGGACGGCGACAGCCCCTCTTGAGCGGACGGCTGCCCACGTCGTCCTCTGAGCGGCGACTGCTGGGGAGAAGCCAGGCGGTGGGGGAGCAGACTTTGATCAGGGGCCTCGGAGGGGGGTGAGGTCGGGTACCCGGAGTCGCTGGGGTCGCCCAGGTTGATGCCGACATCGTCCATGTTCTCAAAATTGACAAGCGGCACCTCCATTGCAGGTCCGTCTATCAGGCTGTCTGTCTCAGAGACACTACCAGTAGTGCCACGCCGAAGATCCTGGCAGGGCCGGTCTCCTCCTGGTTATCATTCAGGCAGCTGGACACGTCTTTCAGATTCAGCCCTTTGTGTAGTCTGTAAAAGAGGCAGGGTGGGGGGTAAAGTTATGTTAAATTTTGTTAAATGGTGCAATACTGTTTTCTTGGTTACGAGATTTTTCTGTCAGCTCCTGTTTGCATCAGCAGAGAAGCTGCCATCTGATACTGTGCTTGTACTGTTCTTTTTTCCCTCCCAAACTCTCTCCCAAGACCTAAAGGAAAACACAAACTCGGCAGGTTCGGCTCTGAAAGTGCTTACAACGAGTATGGATTGTATTGTTGCTGATCGTATGCTTCAGAACTGAACATGTTTCCTTTTACTTATGGAGAAAAGAAACATCTGAGCTCAAAGTGACTCATCAAAACTAAACATACTTATTCCTCTGGATATTCAACTGCTCCTGTGACAGTTTCCTTGTTAATTAAACCCAGTCCTGATCAGGGCAGTCTGTCAGCATCACATTTGCTTTATCTCTAAGTTGCTGTTTGTCATTGTCTGGTTCGGACAGGTAACCAAATCCTGACACAGGCTTTTAACCTGCAACCTCTGTGTCCACTTGACACCGAGGGCCCACGTCTGACTCTATTTCCACTTGCATTGCAGCAGATAGCGTAACAGTCCAGGATACAGAATTGAATCTCCTTATGTAAGGATATCATGATCGCGCTTATGCAAAAAATAAGTGTATTGATTGTGCCGTGTCAGCACAGAGGGATTACTGGGTACAGGCGAAAGGACAACTAATGATGCAGAGAACAGAAAAGTACAGTTAGCGTCACGTCCCTGCATCTCAGACACTTTTCATTCTTTCTCAAATAACTTTTTGCTGCTAAAATCTCACTGGTGAATTAACTTTGTCCTCTCTACATTTGTTTTGGTTTTTCTTGCACCTTATTGAAGTGCAAGGTTACACTATCACTATTATTATTTTGCGATTTAGTTGTTACAGTCAATTTTGTATGGTCTCTATTGTTAATTAATGAGTCATGTTTCTTGGTTGTAACTTGTATTCTTGTTAAATCAACATTTGATCACAAAAAAAAACTTTGTCCTCTCTCACATTGAGCTGACATTGAAAAAAACACAAAACAGACTCAGCTACAACACAACCTTCATTGAATCGAAATATCTGAATGTCCACAAATAGATGCACACATGCAAAAATATCCAGTTAATAAAGAAGAGTTAAGTTGAAATCCAGCTCTGTGCAGATATCCGCACCACTCACCCGTGTCCCCAGCTCTGCAGAAGTTGTCCAGCCCGGCGGCTCCGCTCTGCTCCCCCTTCCTCCCTTCACCCTCTCCCTCTTTCAGACTCACTATCAAGAGTGTGTCTAGCTCTATTAAAGCTCCCATTGGGTAATCGGATACCCTATACGAAACCAGAGATGCCAGAGGTACCCACACACACACGTACATTCGCAAACATACAAATGTTCCCGCGCACAAACTCAGAAAAACACACACACAGCAACACTCACACGCTTGCAACTCACTGTTTTTTGAATGTGGGGGTCACCTGGCTTTGTTCTGCCTGCTCCCTCCTCCATCAGTGGGACAAGTCAGGACGTGATAGGTGGCTCTCTGATAGGTGATTTACTCTGCAGGAGCCAATCACTGTTTGACTTGACGAAGGCAGAGTGGGGACCCGCTCTTTCCCCCCTTTCCTGCAGAGTAAGCATCCACACATGCAGGATCATCCAATCCACCCTCACCTTGGGGATTATACTGTATTCTTCCCCTGTTACAGCCCCTGTCACAGCCCTCAGTGCCTGCAGGAGTGCACATCTGCCCCAGGGTGGGGTGGGGGCTCAGCACTCACTTGTTTACATCCTTCAAGATACATGCTGACGTGAGCTGTTATTCTATCTGACATCCGTATCCAGTGAAAGTCTATTGATATTAAACTGTCACAGATGTTCTCCAAAGTCTTTCTAAACAGCTCTAGTTTTAATCTATCAACATATGCCACTTCCTCTTTGGAAAAACAAGAATTAGAAAGCTCTGGAATCAATGTTATTGATAAATACTTGAATGCTTCACTGGGGTATGTTTTTTTTTTCTGGGAACACATTTCCCCTGAAGGTGTTAAATATAGATTTGTATGAGGCTTAATAGAACTGGAGTTGAGAGTAACAACAGCCAATTTCCAAGGCAGAAATGTTAGTGTTTTTTTCCCACATTTTTGTTGTCCCTGCCAACTCCAGCACCTCTGCGCCTGTCAGCAATTGAAGGTCTGTCAGATTAATAAAGTAGCTTTGTGGGCTTTGAAAAAATTTTGAGAAGCCTAATTAAAATGTTAAATTAAAATCAGAGGAAGGCTACACTTCATTTTTTTTTCGTTAGATTTGCTGAATTCCTGTGAGGAACTAAAACTTTAATCAAAGTTAATCTTGTACTTTTTCAGAAGGGCGGCCAATTTGGCAGCCCGGGTTGAGTATTGTGTTACCTGATAGAGAACCAGTTGTCTGAAGTCAGAAATCAGTCCCTCATCTCGCCCTCGTCCTGCTGCAGCCAGGACTTGGCTGTGTGCTGGTCCTCTGTTACATTGCGGCGCAAGCAGCACCACTGCAGGCTCAGGCACATGGCTTCAAGGTCACAGAAAACTGTGTCTCAGACTTTACATCCTGACCTTTTCTATACATCACCACATGCTGTCACCTCCCAGAGTCTCATTATGTGTGCTCACGAGAACATCGCGCACATGTGCATCCATGAATATAAACTTGACATGTTTGTACCCGAGATATAAATTCAGCAATGCCCACGCATATAAAGCACTAAGTAGGGACGCAGTAGGACGTGCATGTGCACGTGCACACATGAAAAAACACCACACTGACTCGACACCCTCGATGTAGAGGGATCTTTTTCCCTTGTGTGATCCTGCACTATCCTGGACATGTCATTGAGAAAGCAGTCAGCCGAGGCGCGACCTGTCACTTAAACACTTCATAATAGGCTATGCTGCAGGCAGAGGGAGAAGAAGATGGACAGTGAAGAGAGCGGCCATAGACTGCACAAGTCAGAGGGTAAATAATCGATCCATTCCCCCACAAAACGATTTGTGTCAGTAAAAGTGGGAGAGGGGAGGTAAATGAGTGAGATATGAGCTACGGGAGCAGGTGGATTGCAGCTGCTGCAGTGTCACTCGTCTCCAGAGTCCTGACGGGGGTCCGGAGGGATAACGTCCCTCCCTCTGTCCTTCCATACAACTCTCCATCCATCATCCATCATCCATCTCCCCTCCCTTCCTGCATGCAGTCCTGTCCAGCCCTCCCTCCCTCCCACTCTGCCTATCCCCCCCACTCTGCCTATCCCCCCAGTGACACTGTCACCTTACCCGTTAACAGACTGTGTTGACAAAGCAATTTCTCCATCAGTATGCTCGTGTGTGAACTACTGACACTGCACAGGTATAAACACCAACTGCGCACCTTTATATAGCTCGACTTTGAGCCGTGGTCGCCGGGTAGGGAAAAGCAACATCTGCTGAGAAGACAGAACTACATCTGCGAGTGACTCAACTTTATCAGTGAGGGGTCTACAGTACCTGCTACTTTAATGACAGTCTGTATGTTTGTATCACACCTGTCCTGTCCTATACCTTCACCAATATTCCCTCTATATTTCGATATCGCTCCGCTTATAAAAGACTTCACAAGCTTCCCCATGGACTGTGAAGTGTCCCTGTTAAATAAATCAATAAATAAAGAAAATTAAGGAATTAGGCTTAAAGTTTTCAAAATAAAAGTACAATAACACAAAAAATGGCTCCTGTGAGTGTAACACTATCAATGGTAACATTACATTACTGGACTATTATTGCGAGTTGAGCCAGTTTTTGTTTTTATTCGACAGAAGCAGTAAAAAGATGACAGTAAATGAGGGTGAAGAAGAACCAATGTCCCTGCATGGCTGGACTCCAACATGGGAGGACAACTACATTTATGCAACTTCATAAATGATCTGAACTACCTGGTTACACCTGCTACATCAACTCCTTCATTAGCTACTGCCAAAAAGATTTTGCAGAGTAAAAAGCACCATTCTTCTCTGTGGAAAGGAAAGGCACCAAGGAAAGAATGAGTCAATTGCAGGTAACTAAAAATATCATCAACTTTTATGTTGAAAGTAATGTATCATTTATTTTGAGTTGATTTATGTGCGAATGTCAAATCTATGTCTAACATTCACCCTGTTTTAGCTTTGTCTTGATCTCAGCCAGCTGACTCCAGACAGTAATAACCCACTCTTTAGCTGCTCGTCGTTCACTGCGTCTTGCTTTTGATTTGGAGCTGAGCTGAAAAGCTTCTTTTTTTTTAGGTTGAAAACAGTTATGCGCTGCAGCGGCGCCAATGGATCATAGCCATTAAACTATAGCACTTGTATGAATTTACCTAACAGTAAAGTTACATTTCACTATTGCTAGCTCAATAATTACTGAAACAGCCCTGATCTTCATGTGTTCGCTGAAAAGTGTAAGTTGGGGGAAGCAGTCTCACTCTCGTGGATCTTGTTGTACTTATTTTCAACTTTCATTCAAATAAAATCTGTCATAACACAGTAAATGCTAACATAAACAGAACTGAAAAACATATTTTCAACAGTAGCTGTGTGTGGATGGCAGTAACAAAAGCCCAAAGCCACTCTACGTGTGCACATGACCTCAGCCATTCTATCTCAAAAGCCCATATGCTCATCCATTAAGGGTGACAGGATTTCAAAGTGCATGTCAGGTAGCACGGATTAGATATTCCAGCCTAGTAATCTTATAACTGTTGTAAAGGCAGCTGGTTATTCCAGTGTAGTAATCCTGCATATTGCGGCAAAGGCTCCTCTCATTGCAAATAACATATAAGGTTGGCTCAGGAACATGCAAGGGCATCGACAGCTACAGTTTATTTAACCGCCACGTAGCTCCACACAAACAGTTAGGTAAGCTAAAGTGGTGCGGCCAGTGAACACCTCAGAGTGCCACAAGTTCACTCGGATTCAGTGTTAGTGACTCAGCCGTCATGATCAGGGTTTCTCAGTCACGGGTTTGGGATCTACGTATGTGTGGGTTCACTTGATATCCACATGGGAACAGAGAGAGTGATAATGTTTAATAAAAGATGGGTTTTAAGTTTATTACAGTATCATTTCATTATCTATTTTTATTCTTTGAGAGCTTTTTTATCTATAAAATAGGATAGTGATTAAACTGCTGTGTCCCAGTTTGAGTCTTTTGAGTCTCCAGTTTTTTGATTTTTGAGGAGGGGGTCAATCTTTATTTACCCAGGAAAGTCTCAGATTAAAGTGCAAGTAAAGAGCAAGTGTGCCTTGACCAAGATGAGACGATGAGTTACAACTTAATACAAATATCACAACATATGCCTCAAAATCACAATTCAATAAATGTCAAGATGAAACAACACAATAGCTATCTGACCCAATCTTAAGGCTACAAACTGACTGAAAACACTCTAAAACTTAATCAGACATCAGTAGAAATAAAATCTCAGCGGACGATACAGACAGAGGAGCTCTGCCTCATGTCATCCCTCATTTCCTGTCGTCTCTTTACAACCACTATGAAACACAGTCCATAATGTCTGAAAAGACAAATCCAGCACTGCAGCTCTGCCTCACCTCCTGATTTTCACCACAAGCCCTTCAACAATGTGTTACCTCACAATTCACCACAATGCCATAAATGTAAATAAGTCTCAATGTGGCAGCTGGTCACATGTTACAAACCCTTAAAGGGCCCATCCAAACATGTGATAAGACAATACTTTAATGCAACTACTCCAGTATGAACAATATTCATATCTATAAGTGCTGCTTTTTCTCATAGGTTTGAAGATATATTTTAAGAATTTGAAAAAAAAAACAAAAAAAACAAAAACATAAAGTAACAACATTTCCTTGTTATATCAAGGTTTTAAATCTGGGGAAGACTTGAGCCTCAGTGACTCTCTGACGTTAGGTGTGTGTTTGTCTGAACCTGCCCAGTTGTCACACAGTTCTGACAAATTATATGTTGTTTGGAAGCTGTAATTCACACTTCATCACTTCCTTATTGACACAGAACTGGTTCAGATCGGCCTTTATGGCCCCAAGTGTTTGCTGCACAATTATATACATTGTATGTTCCTTTACAACTTTAGTTCATCTCTTATGACATTGTGGGTGTAAATTCAAAGTTATGATTGTAAATTAAAAAGGCTGGACAACAGGACAGAACAGATAAATAGAAAATGTAACTTGTGGGTTCCTTTAAAAAAAAACATTAACTGCTAGTTGCTAATGTGTGTTATTTATATACATTTACATAATGTCATGTTTAAATTATATGTTGGACTGTAATCAACTTCCAGACTAGTTGTAATGTCTTAAACTCAAAAAAAGCTGTTGTCGAATCAAACACTGCACATGTCACTCTGCACAGCAAAGGTCAAAAGGTCAAAGTGAAGCAATAAGCAAAACACATATTTGAGAGAAGAGACTTTACATTAGCCTGTCTATCAGTACATGTTTATGTACGTGAAAACAGACTTCTGTCCTCTCTGTGCAGTGTGCGCGCACGCACGCACACACACACACACACACACACACACACACACACACACACACACAGTTGATAGTTGATAAAGATGCCGGCGCTGACTCCTAGCGCACTGTTACCCACACTAAGGAGATTATGCAACACAGGAGATCAGCCTGGAGAATCACCCTCATAGATGAACAGTGTGGACTAAATGCTACAGACTTAATTGAAATGTCTGGATTGTTTCCAGCCTCACTAATCAAAAGACAAGCGCTAATCTTGGATGACTCCTTGGACCCAACACACAGAAGGGGAGGAGGCGCGTGTTCACAACCAACCAACCAGAGTGCAGCCACATTTAACACCACAATCCTCAGTGGTTTTATAAACACACTGATTAAATAACACTTTTCTTTTGCAAACAACTGTTCGTTTGTTGTATTTTTATATATATCCTGACTTTATCTGATGTTAAAGCACAAAACCAATTTAGTGTCAACTCATGAACACTTCACACTAAGAATTTCTATCACATGCAGTGGGAAAAGCCATTTAACATTTACCAGCCACACAGGGAGTCCCACTATTTTGATCCCAGCATTACTCACCATTGGACGGGGAGGATCCATGCCTGCAGGCGCTCCAAGCTCATCCAAACCCTCCTGAGTTACCTCCTCGTGTCCCCATATGGTCTGCTAGAGTTGACATAAGGAGACATGGTCAGTGTGACTCACGGCAGCAAATCCAAATGTCATTTATTAACATTTAACTATGAAGATCACAAAAACAACATGTTTCACAGTAAAAATTAATGCAAAATTACAGTTTTAAGCATCATAATTTTAAAGGTGCCTGTGCTATTGCTACTAATAAGAAAAACTGAGATTATAATAGACACAAAAAATCACAGCAGCATCTTAAATTAGTGTTACTGCTTTAATGTAACACTATTAATATTTAAAAGCTGTATAAATGATCAGGGTGTATCAGTTTCTCCCTGAGCGTTTATACATTATCATTAACACACATTGCATTATTCTCACACTGAATTAGTCATAATATGGGAAGCATTAAATTGAGTTTACCTTGTTATCCAGTGGTGAAAGGAGCTTGTCTAAACTCACTCACGCATCCTCTCAGATTAAGCATGTGCCCAGGCAATGTCAGAGTCTTAAGGAGCAGTTGTAAATCTCCCCAAAGCGTGTGGTTTTGACAGAAGGCAGGGCAGCCACACTTAAACGCAACACAAACAAGACAGATGTTTTCAACGACAACTTGATTTCAATCGATTTGATCGGTCTGCAGTGGCACGCAAATGTCTGTTCTGGTTGTGGTATTTAAGCTTTTGTGCAGGGGAACACGTGACACTGCCTTGGGTTTAGATACTTATAGTGACTGTGATACTTTGATAATGCAACAACAGTCAGAATATCTACAAAACCTTCACGTCAAGTCAAAGGCTCAGTCACCTGAAACCTCTAAAATTCTGTCTTTTCTCAACAGAAGCCATGTCTTTCTACCTTGTTGGCTCGTCCGTCCATCCGTCCCCCATCGGTGTAACAAGCCAGAAACTGAAGTGAACTTTTGTTTGTGCAGCACAGGGCTCATTTTTCTCATTGCTAGTAAAGTCCTGAACCTGTCCGTCTGCCTGCCAGGTGCTCTTGCTTGGCTCTCTATCATATTTCACACTTGTGCATAGGATTGACTGGTCACGCGCCAGTTTGTGTCTGTGTTCACCTCTCTGCCCTCTCGCTTGCGTCCGTTTAGTCTTTGTTAAAAGTCAGTGGCAGCTGATAGATTGAAAGAGAGGGAGTCAGCAGATGGTGATGTCAGCCAGCTGAGCTCACATCAGCACTGCTTCCAAACAACACAACAGAATAAAAGTTGTAATGAATCAGAAAAAGATCAATATGGAAGACATAGGAAAAACTAAACCAAAACCCAAATTATACTTAATTATTATGTTATACAGACAGAGATGGCAGGTCAGAGAGCTTGTAGGGTAGAGTCTGTCCAGTGAGATACCTGCCAGTAAATTGCATTTGTTGTATTATAAGAAAATTGAAAATCGTTAATTATTATAATGCATGTTTTAATGTTCTGTAAACTGCTTTGGCAACTGCATGTTTTTGTTTTCTTGGGATTAAATCTAATTAAACTGAGAGACAGAGAGAGCTACACTACTACTCTACACTCGGCTCTGTAACTGTATGATGCTGATCTTCTTAAGGCCAGTATGGTGGCCTTGAGAGCTCAACACACTCCAACTTGAAGAAAGCACATATAAATATAAATAAATATACAAATGTGCAGCGTGTTGAGCTCTCAGGGCCACTGTAAGTAGTGCTTTAGACATAGACATACTGTATATCAGAACAGTTGAATTCTTCACTGGTCAGGTAGATACAGTAACATACTGTATATAAGAAGGTCAGGCAATTGAAATTACAAAAACGATTTTGATTCATACATTTGTTACCACAAATTTCCATTCCTGACACCTGCCCGTACCCACAGAGGCCATTCGAAAATGTACGATTTAAAATCTCTCACATATTCCTAGTTGGGACACAGAAGACAGTTTAAAACACCAGGGATAATCTGACACACTGCTGTGATTTAATTAATGCTTGAGTGTAAGCAGTGTATTTTGTGCTGACATTGACAAAAAAAAAGTGTGGTAAAGGTTGTTCGTAATCTGGGAATCATGGGATGACTGAAGGCATAATAAAGAAGAAAAAAGATGTTTATGTTTCACAAATTTATGATCATGTTTCTTTATCCATCTTTTCCCCTCTGAAACATGTTTACGTCCACACTGAGGCCGAACCCATAAGACACAAATGAAGAGTGCTTTATTTCAGCAGTGAGATATAATAAGTAAATCTTGATATCAACCCACTGAACTAAAACTTTAGAAAACCAGAAATTCAGGGCGGCGTGTGGCACAGTGGGTTAAGCAGGTGCCCTATATGCAAAGGCTAGTCCATGCTACAGTCGGACCCGGTTCGAATCTCGCGACCCTTTACTGCGTGTCATTCCCCCTCTCTCTGCCTCCTCATTTCCTGTCTCTCTCAACTATGCTATCAAATAAAAAGGCAAAAAATGCCCCCCCAAAAAAACTACTTAAAAATGAAAAAGAAATTCACATTTTTTCGGTGGGCTTTTTCATGCCTTTATTGATAGTATAGTTGAGAGAGACAGGAAATGGGGAGACAGAGAGAGGGGAAATGACATGCAGGAAAGAGTGCTCGATGCGGGATTTGAACCGGGGATGCCTGCGTTCAATCAATCAAACTTTATTTATAGAGCACTTTTCCTACATAGCCATGTAACACAAAGTGCTTTACACACAGAAAAAAAAAGAAAAAGAGAAAGAGGACTGTAGCCTCTACATGGGGCGCCTGCTTAAACTCCTGCACCACTTGACGCCCTGAACCATTCCTTTTTACCACAAAACATTTTTCCTGTTCACATCCAGTTGCTGTAACTGGGGAGAGGATGCATCCTGCTGGTTAGCTTTTAGTCTGACAAGAAGTTTTTAAAATATTTTTAATCAAAATGTCAACTTTTGCATAGAGAATTATGATTTTCTTTCTTTTTTTTTTTTAACTCACATCCATGCTCCTCTCAGGATTTATTACAATAACTTGAAGGACCCCTTCAACTTCCATCAAGAACCATAAGAATTTTTTTTTTAATCACTCTCTCAATCAGCCTGAAACATAGGCTACTTTGTGTTAAGTGCTAATCCAAAAACATGACAGGGAAATCAAATGATTCAAATAAAATTGTTACTGTAAAACTATTTCTCTGCAGGACTCTTGCTGCCACAGTCCAGGACTAGTGACTGCTTGTATATATGCTTCATATTGAATATCCAATAGCCATTAAAATGTGACCATGGCAGACTAATAAAATGTTTTATTCCTAATAAAAATGATTTATGTTCAGCATCTATGTCACACATAATGCAGCCACTTGACATTTGAGGTCAGTATGGGCCTTATCACCAATGTGCAGCTCTAAAACCACACAATACCCATCATGCATTTCCCTGCCTCTACTATACTTCCCTGGAACAACATTTCTTCTTGGCTTATAAAATATTTCTGCAGCAAACCCGTGTGGTGAATCCTTGTGGTCTCTGGTTGCCTGGCGGAGCCTTGGTGTGCTGGTATGTGCGGGAATTAGATATGCCGGCATGTGTGTCACAAAGGTGCTGAAAAAGCCCTGGTGGCTGCCATGTTGCTGGGACAGGTTACAGATGGACAGGTATTCAAGTCCAAACACCGGGTATCTTCTTATCCAGTAGAGCATTGTTAGCTATTGTTGCCATGGTGTGGCTGCATGGGCGGCTGCTCCGGGACAATGGAGCAGCTATGAATCTTTAAGGACACACAAGTGATGGCACTGGTTTTCACGCACATATGTGTGGGTACACTGAAAAGTAATTGTAAAAAATGAAACAAAAACAAATCAAAATAAATAGGCTAATGATGTTTTTATTAATAAATAGTGATATTTTCCCATTTACAGCCACTTGGATTACTGTGTAGATGAATGAAAACCTGTTATGCTGTGGTTGAAATATTTACTTTACATGATAAAGAAATATTTCTTCCACTGTATTAAGACACTACCTGCTGCCTCTACTGGATCACTCCAGTTGATCAAGCATGCATAATGAACGAAGGCAGAGCTTAAACCTCCTTCACTATCTCTCCTCCTGTTTTTGTTTTTTTTTGCCCCTGGCATGAACGCTCCACCCAGAAAAGGCAGCCAGCTCCAGTTTCTTACATGATAATACAGGCATTTACTTTTATCATTTTATTTTAGGGACAGGCAGCATAGTGTATATTTGACTGTATTGCATTTAAAGATGCACTAGTAAATGTCAAACAATCGGTCACAGTGAAGCATTTAGCAGCTAAAGAGATAGATGTACAGCAGATACAGATGTTTTTCTCAGGGGTTGGTGGAGACTAAAATGGGACGAAAATGGGATTTATGTTCAGTGAGTGGTCTGAATAAAATACTTGTCAGGAGTGCTACTTCACATGGGTGTATAAATAGGCAACTGCTGTGTAAAATGTTTACCATTACAACTTTATAAAAGGGATATTATGTTAGTGTTGTCTTTACAGTACCTGGGTGTCACTTCCAATTGTGTTTCAGTTTACCCTTGACACCCAGGTGGTAGCAGGAATTTGTGAGTAAAATAATTGGGTGAACCAATGAATTAATGACCGAACCTGTGAACTAGGAATTAGCATACGTTTTAATACGATTTTGTGCTTGGTCTGGAAGTGGGTCAAGAAGGTGGGGTTGCCTAAAGGGAATATTTTGACATACAGGGCCAACTGACTGACTTTGCAGTTTGAGGTTTGTTAGTCCATCTTCCCTTCTGCTGCCACTGTAGTGTAAGAACAAAATGGGAATAGGAGAAAATAGGAAATATAAGAATTGAGCAGAAAGCTTGTAGATTGTCCTTCCTACTTATTTGGAGGTGAATCTCAAACTGAAGTCCCTCAAGGCACAGAAAACTACACCCAGTTGGACTGGTCAAAGATTATTGGGGAAATGTAACATATTAAACGGTTTGATGTTAATGAACAAACTATTTTGTTTGGTTGCTCTAAATGAGTTTTGTCAGCCTGTCTTTTGTTTGACGACTGATGCAGCAGCAGGTTACACATCCATGAGCCCATAAACTCTAACCTTTAGCCCAGAAGACCACAAGCAGCAGCATCTACACAACCCCCCCACCCCCAACACACAGCTACATATGATGATAGATGTTGCCTTCCTTCTGCGACTGAGCTCATTTTCTGTCCACTTGCTTATAAAGCACATTCAAATGTCTTTACTTCATTAATTTCAATCTCTCTGCTCTGCTCTTTGTGATATAAAATATATATATTTGATAGCATTAATATCAACCTTTCATAGGGGAAATGCCAATTCTACATACAGTATATGAGCTGAGAGGAGGTGGGTGTGGAGGCAAAAACAGAGCCAGTAGGTCTACACAAAATGCAGCACAGTGGAAGCATTTCAGATTTTCCCGTTCCTACTCTGTGCACAATCTCAGAGTTGGAAGTGGGATGTAAGAGGGGGAAGAGGCCTTGGGACTGAGATGTTGATAAAATATTAACTCACACAGGATATTTAAAGCCTCTGACATTCTTTCCCTGGTTGGCGTGTGTTGGAAATGGCCTCCACGAGATGTGTATGTAGCACGCAGCAGGGATGCAGATTTCACTCTCAGCCAAGTGATCAAATGATCCTGATCAAAGATTTACCACACTGACTTATTATAACACATTTTACAGTGGCAGGACGGTCACTGTCTGCACTATAGAGCACAAAGAAGTGTGAACTGACTGTACATTTGTACTGCTTGAATCCATCCTCACTACATGTATCTGTAGGGTATCACAATATCTATTGACGTCTCTTTTACGCTTTCATAAACATACATGAATGTTTTATGTTCATGGTCAGGAGTTATTCCTACTGCTTTTTACAGAGTTAATAAAATGATAAGGAAGTCATTTGGTACAATTTTCTCATAATGTTCCCTTTATAAACTGTTTATAAATGGTTACTAATGGCTTCATTGGTGCTAAAAAAACATTTTGCTAATACTTCATAGACTAGAGCATCTATTGGGGTGACTGGGTGTCACAGTTCAGAAGAACAGCTTTTGGACAATCTGCTTTCTCTATTAAAGTAATAGGGAAGTAGAACTCTATACCAACACACATAAGAGACTCAGGAAGCCTAGTAGAATTTAAGTCCAGCCTAAAGCTCTGGCTAAAAGAAACACAAAAGTGCATGTACTCAGATCACACTGATGGAATTTTATGTATTGTTTCATTTTTCTGTAGTGTATTTATTGTTCTGACGGTCGTTGTTTCTTCTGTCTGCCTGTCCAGGGACAACAGATGTAAATTAGCTGTCAGCTAACTCTGGTACAATTCCTTTAATTGTGCACTGTCCCTGTAAAAAAAAAAAAAAAAAATCCGTTACAGTTTTTTTTTAACAGACAAAAGGAAATTCTGACGTTTTGGTCTTATCAGGACGTGACCAACACGTCACAACCATCAGCTGACTTCTGAGGAAGACTGCACGCTGCAGTTGAAACATGTCAAGGTTTTTTTTTTTTCTTTTGTCTGTTAAAAAGAAGTAAAATAATAAAATGAATGTCATCACGCCATGTGACAAGTCCCTTTAAAGTTTATCCTTTGTATCTGATGCAATCATTGACATAATCTGTTAATACATGCTTGTGGGCTTCATGTTTTTTTGATTATTTTTAGTTCAAATTTTTAAACATGTCCAACATAATTTGATATATAAATTCTTGATACATCTATATATATTACCATTCGTGAGGGTGTCTTTTAAAAAAGTGCCTCCAGCACTATAAGCTCAACATACTGTATGTGGAGGGGGTTTTGTTTCCACACTGATGCTGTTGTCCTTTCATTCATAAATATTGCTGCTCTCCAGACTAACCCTCTAACCTTGAGGCACAAACAGCTCTGGGGCTCCTGAACATGAACTTGCTTCATTTGGACTCTATGTCGTCGCCTCAGATGACACAGGATTGCCAAACCCACCACCATTACTCAGATTAAACTCTCTCCCCACAAGGATGGCGCCCAGTGTTTATACTGTATCAATCCCTCCACAACTCAGGTCAGAGGGCCGCTCCGTACAGCACCAACACCACACTGACACCTATAGTGACTCTTATCGAGCCCTGCAGCCGGATAATCACTGGTTCTCCCCGTGACCTCTCGCCCTCCTTGTTTACTCCGCCCACCCTTGTCGTTATGCTAAAGAGGATTTTCTCCAGTTTTCCATCCTGGTCGTGTCTTTCATATCACTTCATGTCTCCTGGTTTTGTGTGCGCTCCTGAGCTACGGAGCATCTGTCTGTGGGATGAGCGGTGTGCTCTGACAGGTTCACCGTCCCCTGTGAGATGGGATGCATGGTTGGCTGATCCAGCCCATTTGTCAACCCCAGAGGGGGTAGGAGGAGGGTGTGTGCACTAGTGTGTATTTGTTCTCATACCCACTCAATGGGGCCATCACACAATATGAGTTTATTGATCCTCCATATGTGTGTGGAGGGTGCGGGGACAGACATGTGTCCTATTGTTCTAGGAAATCCAATGCTACTGTTACTTATCTACGCCACGGACTTAATTACTTGTCAGACCAATGAAGAAGAAATATTCAGATCCTTCACTTATGCAAGGTACCAATATATTGATATAAAAACAGCCCACTGGATGAAACAGCATTCAAAAATCAAAGTCGTGAACTGAACTGTTCTACTGAATCTGTAAGAAAAAGATAAAAGTATGTCTCCTTTGAGCAATATACAGTGTCATTATATAACTTTATCTATTTTTACTTGATGAATCAATGCCTTAGCAGCAGTTTATCATTGTAGCAGGTCAGGTGGGTCCTAATTCATCTAATTTCTATTATGTAGCTTAGTCCATGGGTCACCTCTCCCACAGGATTACAATATAAATCTAAGGCGTGACATGATTAATGGCTCGGGAGAGAAGCTATGCCATATTCATTTTCTTTTATTTTTTTTGTAACATATTGAATAATTTTATCTCTTTGGACAACAAATGTGAACAAATCTGAGAAGGTTAGTGAGGAAACTGGTATTAACTCATCTAAGATGCGACCACAAGAAGGCTGAAGAAGGGGCCACACACCAAAATTACAGTAAAGCATATTTAGACTTTAGTACACTACAGTGCATGAAGATACTGTACACCACTCCAACATTGTAGGATATTTATGACTGATTATTTCAACTCATCGCTCTGTGTCACAGAAATTGCAGGACAAACATTGTCATTTCTTCAAAAACACCTCTAGAGGGCACTAATGTTTTCTCCTTCATTTATCACCAAACAAACCAGGCTCCAAGTGAAACTGAACATTTACCAAAATCATCTCCATTTCAAGCCAAACAACTACAGCCCAGCGACTACTACAGTATATCCTATCCTGAAGAAACGACCATGTGAACTCCCTTAAGACTCTGACACAGCGGCTGTGATGCCTTCAGGTGAGGATGGAGCAGCTTCACTGGCATATATCAGGACAGGAGTTAATGAGTGTAAAAGCTGAACACCTCCTAATAGCGGGGTGTGGTCCGGTGCCAGGGCAGCCCTGTTGGATTAGCAGCAAGTCCCACAGCGCTCGTCTCCTAATTACAAGCTGGTGAGCGCAGTGCAAGCCTGTGTGACTGCTCAGCCTTGCTCCTGTGGGCATGCTATACCACCGCTGACAAACAACACACACACACTCTCTCACTCCTCCCTGACAACAGCAGCCGTGGCCACCTGCAGCAGGCCTGTGTCCTTGGCTGGGCCGCTCCATCCCGCCTGTTTGCCCTGGTTTCAGCAGAGCGAGCTGCAGAGTGCTGCACTGCATCGCTGGATCAAAGCAAGACTAATGACTAGAGCAGAGATGTAGCTACAGCACCGAGGCCCCAAGTGTTCCCACTTGCGATGCAGAGCTGTAGTTAAACCACAAGTGGACTAAAGATAGCAGATAGCTGCCGTCTTGTCTTGTGCCAACTCTGAGAAAAAATGGTGCTCTCTGGTGTAGATGTGACAGGTGAGGAGAAGGGGCTCAGTCAGGCGGACTAGAACATCACGTTAACGGTATAGCTGTGACATGTTTACATCCACATGTCCACAGCCACAGACTGCAGCAGTAGAATTTTGTGAATGTGGAAAAAGAAACATCTGCATTTTTCTCAAACAAAAAGCATCACCAGAGAAAAAGAAAAGAAAACTATGAATGGGTCTATTTCTCTGAGTGTGTCCTGCGACACATGTGTCAGACCTGCAGTGCCACTGAAAGTTCACGATGAAGCATTTCATCAAGAATTTTTCCATTTCTCCTCATCTGCCATCTCCTTTCCACCCTTCTCTCCGTCTCCTCCTCTGCTCACGTTTCTCCTCCTCCTCCTCCTCCTCTCTTTCTTCAACAAAAAGGCTATTAATAGAACATCCTGCGCTCTCTTTTTAAACTGCAGGGAGCATATATTGTGCACTTAAAGGGAGGAAGAAGCTTGAGATACCAGGAGGCGTTTGAAAATGTCCTCCACACTGCCCGAGGCTACAAAGACGCTGGATGTCCTAAGAATAACAACAAAGAGCCTCTGATCGATTCGTGGCATTTGGTATCAGCACAGATGCTCGTTCGACTAAATTTAGCTCCTCAAATCATTTGCAGATTAAATACCTTGCAAACAATGTGATGTGAAGGAAAAAGGGCTAGAAAAACATAAAAAGAAAAAAAACACCTCTCACATGTTTTCACCGAGTCGTGCTTCTTCCACATTTCAGAATTAAAGACACACAATAAACACACTGAGAACCATTTCAGTTGAATTATTATTGGCTTCATTATTGATATTACTTTGTCAGGGTTATGAGCATTTGGAAGGATTATATGCATTTTTTTTTTATTTTCACATGTTTTTCTTGTCCATAGATTGTCCTTTTTGTCTTGTAAAGTGCAGATAATACTATGTTTTAAATCCAGACTTCACATACAGTATATAGTACATGGTTTTTGCTCCGTCATCCACTGGTTAGTATTTACATTATTCTCTCACATTTCATTTCATAGAAAGAAAATCAATTATCCACTGTACCAATGTTGATGGATGTTTTCAGGCCTCTATGATATGGGAAGGAGGGACAAGGGGGAGGGGGAGGTGGGGTGAACAACTGTACATATTGTTTCAGTGGATGCCACACTATCAGGCTCTGGGGTCAAATGAAAAAAACAAACAAACAGAAAAAAACAAAGTTCTTTCTCAAACACACACATGCATACAGATTGCATATTGATCATCTTGTTTCCCGTATGTATGAGTTCTTTTTTGTTTTTTCATGTAGGAGCCTTGTCTTGTCTCAAAGAGCTGACAGCGCAGTTCAAACAAACCCAAAGTTCAGAAAGCTCATATTCACATTCAGCTAACGTGTGAGTGTTTGACATGCAGCAGTAGAATATTGCAAAGTGTTTCACTTTTGTTTCAAAGTTTAGTTCAAACGCTCTGTCAGCTCTCAGGATCAACGTATAATTAGTGCCAGATAAAAACAAAAAAATCTGTGCTTAAACTGTTTCCCCCTCCCCAATGAACTACCGGCTAATAATCGTTCTCTGCATAGATTTCTCAGTGTATTCACTGTTGGGCACCCTTCTCATGGAGTGAATTTGCTGGTGGGTCCCTCAGCAGGTGAGAGTTGATATTTTTTAGAGGCTGTGGTGCTCCCTATAAAGCAATACAATATTGTTGTTATTAATTGACTTTGTTTCCACCGGATAAAAACATTGTACAGGTTCTGATCTGCGAACAGATGAGGATGATTCTACTCGTATTTGTGCTTTAAGCAGAAATACTCGTCAACTACAACATTGAGTTTTTCTAGTGTACGAGTTGCTACAGTGAATTTGGCTGAGGTACAGTAACGTTCACTATTTAAAAAGGTTAACAGATAAATGTTGACATGTATCTGCAACATTTATCCGAAAGGAAAAAAAAAAGAGTGGAATGAAGACAAAAGCATGCATAGACAAAATTTTTGGTCAGACTGTGAGTGTGGTTTTTTTTCCCCCCACATAGACAGATATGCAAATGGCTGTTGCATAAATGCAGCTGTACAACCAGGCTAAGACATTGACATTCAGTGGTTCTCTCTCTCTCTCTCTCTCTCGTTAACACACACACACACACACACACCATACATAGCTCTGCATCAACTCAAACACATCAATACCCAATTGATGATAAACAAGTTCCAGGTTAGACAGGTTCATTCTTAAAAAACAAAACAATAAAAACATCCATGTTCTACACAGACCGAAGGATTGTTGGAATATTGCTAAACTACTTATTATGGTCCTACATCAGATTACTGACCATTTTATCGTGTCAATCCACTTTTCATGCTTCACTTGGGAACGCAACAAATAAAACTCCAGTTCCTGTACTACCACAATTCTCTCTAAAAAAAAAAAAAGGAAATCTTTTCAAGATGCATGAAGACAAACAGGGATCTGGACAGAGAGACGACCTCAGAAGCCTCATGTCAGGCAGGTGGACGAGGCATCCTGAGCACATATTGGCAGCAATGTTGTGTAAAAACATTTTGCTACTGCAGGTTCGAGACTGTAGTGAGCAGAATGAAACCCTAAGAATAAATATGTACATCCTGGCATGACAGAATTCATTTGGACAGTTCGTGCTACAGACCTCTTCCTAATCCCTCACCTTTCTAATTACTGAGGACATCCATGAAAAGATGGAGAAAGGCAAGAGACTCAGGACTGAAGTCACAGGACCCCTAGCCAATATCTGCTACACTGCTGCTAATTATCACTTCCCATATTGACGTTACTGCCTTTGACTGTTACCTTGGCAGTGTTGAGCGAACGAAGGGAAATCTCAGCTGGATACAATCCTAGAATCAGAACCTAATTCACGTTTGATGCCAACTTTTAAAAGACAGATTGAGCTTCTGGCATCAAAGACTTCTCAGAGGACAGCCAGACTCCGTTTAAATTCTGACCACTTTAATGCCAATAAAAAGCTTTTCTGATGTAAGATTCTGGTTTAGGGATGATACAGTTTTTAACAGTGCCGTGGCTCTCAACAACTACTTCACAGAAGGCAGTACAGAAATAAGTGAAGCAAACTTTCGGTATATAAATCTAGGACATGTGTCAGGTTTGCTGGGAAACTCACCAATAAGGTAATTTTTTTTTTTTTTTTTGAAATGGCTAGTAAGAGTGTTTCTTTGGCACTCCGAACAGGCTCTGAAACAGGAGAACGTAGAACAGTGCTCAGAACAGTTACTATTAGAAGTAAAAACATGGCGATGACCTGTGGAAAGGCGCTCACTTTCTTTTTAGTTTTAGTTTTTTTTTAATTGTCTGATAAAGTATGTGTGTATCGTATATGTGTTCTGTCTGTATACATATATCTTTTTAATATATATATTATATATATATATATAAATAAGAAATAAATATATCTATTGTATAGAATTATTTTTTGTCTCAGAGGCTTCTTCTTTGAGTTTAAACGCATGCTTCTAGGAATGTTTTTGAGGTCATGCAACACTAGGAGAGTAGCGTAAACCCAGATAAAAAGGCAGTTTAGGGGAAGCATTGTTCTATACATGAGTCCTTAAAAGTTGCTATTTTGATCAGGAGGATGTGATCATGTGACAAACCCGTGAAGGAGACAGCACTGCGAGTCTATCGTATCTGCAGCTGGGATTAACGTCCAAAACTGGAGTGTGAGTTTCTGCCTGAAATCACCGCTCAGCTGCAGCAAAAAGGTTGAACAGCAATGACTCCTACATGGAATGTTATTATTGACGGGGACGTCGTATCCTGGTAAGCGTAGGATTTGAGCTTGTGATTATTCCTTAAGAAATCCTCTAACATACAGCTTTAGGTTTTTGAAACGGCTACCTGCAGGCATACTTTTAAAACGGTGAATTTGTATAGAAGGCAGTGTACAGACAAATATACAGTGGTGTGATGAAGCAAGTGGCAGTCGAGAAACACGTGGAAATTCTCATTCAGTAAAAATGTCATGCAATAATCTATTGACTACATTTACTACTAACAGCACCTACCTACCTACCGGCTATCAGTTAAGTCACAGTTAACCTACCTATCTATATGAATAAGTACCGTATGTGTGAAACCGTGAAAAAAACAAAACAAAAACAAGAAGAGACATTCAAGCTGTCCTCAAAGCTCTGCAGTAAGACCAGTTTGGGTGAATGGAAGGGGGAAAGCTTGCATTGCAATACATACAGTACATGTAAGACCAAAGCAGTGAAAAGTCAAGGCCATTCTCAGTCATTCATCAGATACTGATGTCTACTGGGAAAAAAAAGGCGTCGAACCATAAGCTTAGCACTGATGGCTGTCATACATCCTTGAAATAGCGTGGTGTACTTAACCACGAACCTCGTCACAAGTCACCCACAGGCCACATCAGCACTGGAGTGGGCTTGTGTTATGCTCACACATACTCTTATCACTAAATGGTGTAGCATAAGACAGTTTTGTTTCATTGGCTCCAGGAAGCAGCATATGTAGTGCGCAAGTAGGGCTCTTCAGAAAGCGCATGGCAGAGTAGTGTGCCTTGTAAATGAGGGACCAGGGGACAGGGAGACTAAAGCAGGGCTTGTGTTGTGTTGCTTTCTTTAAGCAATAATTAACTTCTTTTTTTTATCTTGCAGTGTTTCTCCCTTTTTCTTTTCTTTTTGTGCACTACTGTTGGCTACTGTTGTGAGCAGGATCTTTTTTTACCTATCATTATTAACTTTTTTTTCTTTTTTTTTTAACAGCCACACAGACAAAGCCAACTCCATGCAGAAATACATAATTTGAAATTTTACTCTGTTTGACAGTGACCAGAAGTTTTAAGGGGCAGGCTGTGAGAAGTGAAGACAAGATGAGCGCAGAGTGAGCGAATGGTCTATGTAATTTTTTTTCACTGTCTTTCATCATCATCATCATCATCATCAACATCCAGAATTCTATTGCCTTGATTTTTCCAGCACACGTGAGGTGGGAGGCTGTACACCTGTCCTGTCCAGTTGCTCAGCTCCACATTTCCCGCTGTCACGGGAAGGAAAACAGCAGACTACACGTCTGTGAGCATTTTGGTGATGTTTACATAGTTTGTGTTGGCCAGCGTGCAGTTAGCTGTCTTGAGGTTCTCCTCCTGAAAGTCCTCATTGCTGTTGTTCACAGCCTCCTGGATCTCCATATAGTCCGATTTACTGATGGTAGAGCCGCTCCGGCTCTTCTTTAGCTCCTCCGCTGAGTCGGCTTTTGGGGGGGCCTGCAGATACTGCGCCTGCTCCTCTCCCTCCGTCTCACGGTGGTAGAAGTAGTTGAAGTTGGACACAATGACAGGCACAGGCAAGGCAATGGTCAGCACACCTGCAATGGCACAGAGGGAGCCCACAATCTTACCACCGATGGTAGTCGGGACCATATCACCATAGCCGACTGTTGTCATGGACACCACAGCCCACCAAAAGGCGTCTGGGATGCTTTCGAACTGTGACTCGGGCTCATCTGCTTCAGCAAAGTAGACGGCACTGGAGAAGAGGATGACCCCTATGAAGAGGAAGAAGATGAGCAGGCCGAGCTCTCTCATGCTGGCTTTCAGGGTCTGACCCAAAATCTGAAGCCCCTTGGAGTGACGAGAGAGCTTGAAAATTCTGAAGACTCGTACTAAGCGGATGACCCTGAGAATGGCTAAAGACATGGCTTGCTGACCTGCTTGACCATCCTCTGGCCTGTCTGCCAGCTCTGTGCCGAGAGTGATGAAGTAAGGGATGATGGCAACAATATCAATAATGTTCATTATATTACCAAAAAAGCCTGCTTTGCTGGGGCAGGCGAAGAAGCGCACCAGGAACTCAAAAGAGAACCATATAATGCAAAGAGTCTCCAGGATGAAGAAGGGGTCAGTGAAGTAGGTGTTAGTGTAGCTGATGATTGTGGTGTTGGTCTCGGGTGAAAAGACCTCCGCGTGAGACTTGTGCATGTCATCCTCATCATTGCGGAATATGGGGAGGGTCTCCAAGCAGAAACTGACTATAGATATCAGGATGACCATGACAGAGATTATGGCAATAATCCTAGCAGGACCTGAGCTCTCAGGGTACTCGAACAGCAGCCACACCTGTCTCTGAAACTCGTTGTCAGGAAGGGGCCGCTCCTCCTCTTTGATGAAACCCTCGTCTTCTCTGAACATCTCAATGGCCTCCTCACCCAACTCGTAGAAGCGAATCTCCTCTGAGAAAATATCGAGGGTGACGTTGACCGGCCTTCTTAGCCGGCCTCCTGATTGGTAATAATACAATATGGCGTCAAAGCTGGGTCTGTTCCTGTCGAAAAAGTACTCGTTCCTCAGCGGGTCAAAGTACCGCATTCTCTTTTTGGGGTCCCCCAGCAGGGTCTCTGGGAACTGGGAGAGGGTTTTGAGTTGTGTCTCAAAGCGCAGCCCTGAGATGTTGATGACCACCCTCTCACAACACTCATGGTCGGCCTCGGGGTCGTAGTCCTGCGGGTGCCCCGGGTGTGCAGCCGCCTCATCAGAGGGGTCGCCTGTGGCAACAGTCATTCTGCAGGAGGAGGAGGCCTGCACTTTTCAGTGAGTCTGGGTCCTGCAGCCTGGAGAACTGCAGGCAGGGGCCAGGAGAGGGAGGGGGCTCAACACCGTAAAGACCTGACGGCCACAGGATGTCACCTAGGATCTGACTGCATGTAGGACAGATAAAGCAAAGACAGACAACAAGGTCAGGTAAACCTGAAACATGATTCAGCACTCAATACTGAGTCCACAGACAACAGCACCTTGCTCTAGCTTGAAGATCAAACAGCTCAAAACAGATGAAAATAGAGCCACCGTCTAGAACATTGTCATTGTCATTGTCATTAGATCATTAGATATGCGTTATGTAAAGTTACACTGTCGTGAGGAGCCAGTCGATAGCAAAATGAATCAGCTCATGGAAACTACTGCTCCTGACTTGGGAAAATTAATATGCAAATAACAATCCGCCTTGCATATGAATTGCTTCAATGCAGGTAAACTCGGAGGCTAACTGGCATAGAACCCGTACAGAAGCTTGTAAATTAGGACACTGATCTGCTGCAATGGACAAAATCCAATGAAATGAATGGGAATACCTTTCGCAGTGAAGCCATGCATGAATATAGCAATGCAGCAGGCACCAAATTCATACAGACAGCATCCTGTCTAGAATATCATGGATAACCACTGCAGTCTAAACACATAAAACGTACCAGACACTTTTAAGATTTACTGCTGTGCCACACAAACACACCGACACATCATATTAACTGACTTCGGTTTTAGTTTTGTTGGAGCATTTTAGTCTTGAAATGGTGCCTGTCTCTGAAATATTCAAAAACATCTATAAATAATTTATCCATAGAAGGAAATAGGTTCCAAGAGAAAAAACTGTATCTCTTGTCTGCATCATCTCCACTCAGAGTGGGCGCACAGTTTCAGAGGAAAGGAAAAAGAAAAGAAAAATCCTCATGAAGCATACAACAAATATGTAACAGCATGTTTACTGATCATTATCACGATCTCTCCTGAGGAGTTAATTAATGCATCAGCTATGAAAGGCCACGACTTGAATAAAACACATTCAATCGAAATGAAGAGATGATAGGTAAACCTCAGCTGCCTTATTTCTGGTCCATACATACCTGCTGACATCGTCTTCATATCTGGATGTGAGTGTAGGCTCCTGCTGGACACTGGTATCAGGCAGGTGAAAAACCAGCTGCGACAATCGGGTCTTCAGTTCTCAGTCAGGGGTAAAAAAATAAATAAAAAATTGAAATTTCCAATGTGGGACAGTCGATGATATTCACCTCATGTTGTCTGCAGCATCCTCGCCGCCTACACCGGCTACAGTATGTGCGGGTGTGTCCTCGCTTTCCCCTCCCCGACTCCTCTACTCCGGGTAGGCTGTCGTGGGATGGCGTTTGGCAACAAAAAAAGGGAGGAGGGAACCGATCAAGGAGGTGCTGGTGCTTCCCTTAATAACCAAAGGTGCTGGGATCAGCAGAATGATCTGCCTCCACTGTTCCCCTCCAACACCAGTGTGACTGTGTGACGAGCCGCGGCTGCAGACAGCCGCAAAGGTAAATAGTCCTGAGAAAGTGCTCAGAGAGGCAACATCTGCAAAGAGGGGGGGGGGGAGGGGGGGGGGGGGGGGGTAAAGTGAGGCGAGGGGGTGGGAGAGCGAGAGCTTAAAACAGATAATCTTATTACCAAGATTTAATAATTAGACCCGCTTGGAGACGTATGCATCAATAATGAATCCTCTCTTCATCTCAAAATGAGAATAAATCTGCCGCGCGCAGAGAATTTAAATGTATTCATGCGTCACTCAGCCAATTTGCGTTTTCCTTTAATTTTCTAATTTAATCACAGCACAGCATCTCGTCAAGGCAAAAGACTCCAGAGTGTGAGCTGTATAGAGTCAAGTGCGTCCCTGCGTTTCCTGCACAGACACAGCAGTGTGAGTCTTTCTAATAGCCTGCATGGTGAGCAGAGCCGCGTCTTCAGACACTGACTTGAAACGACATGGATGAAAGAATCGCCCTACGTAGTGGGGCTGGGAGATTATGCAATTTCACCGAGCCACAGCCCCGCGACGTGTTCACACATAATACACAAACACACATAGAAAGCGGCTTGTATTGGACCTGCACGGTCTCAGCTGGGCAGGAGGTGGGAGTTTGTTTTTTGTTGTGTTTGTGGGATATCTCTGTAGTCAGCAGTGGCCGCTGGGCTGCTGGAGAAAGCTTAGTCAAACCTGCAGTCGGGCATTGCTATGCATACCAAGAGACGTGCTGGTGATGGAGAAGAAGGCTACGGCGGAGAAAAAACGCGCTCTCCATCCGCACTGTAGCCTCACCACTCCTTACCTTATCTGCAGTGTGGGCAATTTAAAGGGGTACACTTCTCTTGCATTGTTCAGCAGCAGTGCTGTGGGTCAATTGGTTATCCCGTTTATAAATCCCCAACTCCAGATTAACAGCCCCCCCCCCCCAGCCTATTACACCCCCCCACCCCACATTGCATTACGATAAGTGAAAGCATCATTATTTTAGACAGGGGCTGCAATTTGCTCATTCAATTGTCCCACAAACAATGAACCCCATTTCTCATTCAGGTTCTTTCTCTGAGATTAAATGTTGGAATTATTGTTATATACAGAGGCAACAATAATCTTCCATTCACCATCTGCCCTGTAATTCTCATTTCTTTTTGCTTTCTGTGCACAGCGGTTATATTTGTAACCTTTCCTGGCAACAAGCTTCATTAATAATAGATAGCAGGGTGACTAAAATAGAGCGAACCCTCCATCATGGTGGGCTGCTGGATCCAGAATGAAGAAAGGACTGATCGATAGCGATTCCTGTCCCTATTATCATCATTGGAGGTGGGAATGAAAGAGCGGCGGCCAAGAAGTGACCTCCGGAGAAGCCAAAGGTCAGCGGGAATCCCTTGGCCGTGGAAGGGAGCGAGGTGAATGAGGAGAAAGGAAGGGGGTGGGTGGGGGTTGGGTAGGCCAGCAGGTTGATTTGTGTGCGACTCGGCTTTGCCAAGGTTACTCCTGCCAGACCTGAGACCAGCACGGCTCCCAGCGATGTCCCTCCTGTCTGGCTGCCTGCCGGCTGCCACACATGCAGGATACCTCTCCCACTATCTCTTAATGGCTTTCCCAGGTTCCTCATGACAGCACAGCCATTATTTATGAGCTGGGGGCCCGTTACAAAGACTGTTAATGCAGGCTCTCAAGCCCAGTTCACTTTGCATTATCTGGCTTGCTTTAATTAAAAGCGAAGAGTCCCACCACTGTAAAATGGTGTGCGTGCTTAAGTCATTTGTGGGACGTAAAAATGGCTGGTTGTGTAAGTTGGCAGGTGAGGGCGTCAATGGTGAATTTGTTTCCAAGAGGTATTGATTTCAGCAGTTGTTTTGGCACGAAGAGAAGGAGCAGAGATGAAGAACTTGATGAAGCTGAAAGTTCATTAATGCAGAGTGACGGGTAATTTCTTCACCCGACACTGAGGTTTTCTCCTGCTGCAGTTTTACTTATATGTGGTCGTCCAATCATGTGCAACGAGGATGATTTCAGTGTCTTTTGTTGATCAAACACAATGTTGTGTCTCATCGGAAATTCAGCTGCACAACAATGACACACATACTGTATGCACACACTGCCTGCGTTTGAGGTTAAGATGCTTTTGTACAAAAGCTACAGAAGCTCAATGCCTCAACTCTGCTGGGGAATTCTGAAACTGGTCAAAAAAATATTATTCAGATTATATTGTTTGTTTCTTTTTTAATTGGATAGGTGATAGTGGGGAAATAGAAAAACAGTGTGTTGCAAAAGAAGAATATGTATCAAAGGTATACTGTATGCAAATCAAATGGTGTGAGTCTTGGGGGCTATTTGCAAGTTTAATTGTAGCTTCTTGTTCGGGGCATTTGGTGCTGCTGATCATCACTTAAAGAGAGCTCCGGCCATTGTTTCATTTACAAGGTTATAATATGTCTTCAGGGCAAACAAAGACAGTCCAGAGCTAGCACGTTAGTAGGATGAAAAATTTCAACCCAATACCGATAACTAACTGCCTCTGATGTCCAATATCAATACTGAAAATGAGAAGAGAAGAGTATGACTACTGTTCAATATTGCGATGACAATATATGACCTGCGATAAATAAGCAAATATTCAGGTGTACATATTACCGAAAAAATGACTGACTGTGTGCACACAGCTTGCACGCTGTAAACAGACTCCAAACATTATAAGTCGACTAAACATGAGAGGTCGTGCCAGTACAAATATGCCAATCAATTTTGACCAAATTGTAACAGCAAACAGCAGTCCTGGCTCTTCAAATATCATTTAAATGGTTAATGAATAGAGCACCACAACGATACACACAGCTTCACTGCGATGACAACCTTTTAGGGTGATTTATAAGATTTGTCGTGTTGACACTTGCTGTCTTTTTTCCTCCAGATGACTGAGACTCGTTTTCCATGATTTAGCCATAACATAGTGCTACCTACCATTATCGGAGCAATAAAAATGGTGTATTTTTTTGTGCATCTCTACTACAGTAGTTAGTGTAGCATGCCAACTTCAATAGAAGAAAAGATGTGATAGACAAATATTACTGCTGGACACTGCTACTGGTATTAGACAAATGTTACTAATACATAGCAACAGCTTAATAGCTCCATAAACCACACACCACAAATGAGCAAGAATCGGAATCAGATCACGGGCTGAAAAGCAAATTAACAAGATTTAAATTTGACCAGACATCTGACAACAGCTTTCATTTGAAATATTTCTAATGCCGTACCAAAGTTCCATTACCAACTGGGTCAAGTGGACAAACGCCCTGAGGTCATTAGACCCCAAAGGAGATCAAAAGTCCCAGTTTTCTGCATGCTATAGTTGATTATGGTAATTGGATTGATTGGAATTTTGCACCATTGAAATGCTACGGCTGGTGCTCCATTATTAGCTGCTTTTGTAGGGCATGCCTTATAGTGAGATATGATGCCAAATTAAAAAGCTTTGTTATTCCAGTTTCCACTGTGCTCTTTATGGCACTCGTTCCCATTAAAGCTGTGTTTGATCAAGAGCGATCTGATTGGAGAGCAAGTTGGCAAGTCTCTAAATCTGTCCAGACATTAATGCCAACTTTTGGACAGGTGAATAATGCAATGCAAATTTTCAGTCTGTACCAAAAACATAACGTTTTGCGATGGAGCAGCGAATGTTTATTTATAGTGTACTGTCTATTTGTAGAAGAGTTTGATGTGTAATCAATCTGCTTTTAGTATTTCCATCCAGATGAAGGTCCTCTGAGGTCAGTGGTTTAAATCAATATGGCTGACTATAGAAAGGCTTAATATATATTCTCTCCTTGATTTAGCGGTAAGTGTCTGAAGAACATTTTCCTTTCCGAACTGTACAGAGGTTCGATACTGAGTCCTACTGACGACCTGCAGTGGATCAGAGTCTATTTTCTACATTTTAGCATCACAAAATGACCAGAACAATACCTCTGCCTAAAGTTTCAATGTATATGTTTGACGTGTGTTTCTCAGTGGCAGGTGTCAGTGCTGTTAAGCCTTGTCTCTAGAGTGCAGCGCTGTTTTTATAGAGGCTCAAGGTCTATTGTACCTCCTTGCTCTGTGATACTGCATTGCAGCAGCCACAGGTTTCCACTACACACACAGAGACACACAGTATGAAATGGGATGCACACAAAAAGGTCTAAATTCCAGCATGATTCAACCTCAGGACCCTGTTCTGCCTATAACAAGCTCAATATACGGTAACAGTCAACGAAATGCAGTAAGATGGAACTGATGAACTCTGCATGTCATGCTCACTTTGGATTTGCTGCTGCATTAAAAAAGGTTTTCTGCTTCTAGATATGATGATGCAACACTCTCCTGTGTATATAACTCCTCAGTAGCAAAATCATCACCATATTTAATGAGAATCTTATGCTAAAGTGATCTCGTAAATATTCTGACAATTTTCTTTTTTCTGTTTTTTTCCCAGCTCGATGAAAAAAATCCTGCAATCCTGTAACCTTGCTGCTAAACACTCCCCACCCCAAATGTATCTTCACTGAGACTCAATTTATTTAACCCTCTGGAAGATGAGTCATTCTAGCATCATTGCCCTGTAAAAAAGGCCAGGTTACACACAGCTATTGGAGCGGGCTGGTAAAGTGGAGGCAATAAAAAAAAAAGAAAAGAAATAGAAAAGTGGATCAGGTAAATATGTAGCAATTCAGCTCCCTGTGCTGTCCTAGAGCTAACAGTACATGTGAGGTAGAGACAAAAAGAGATGGAGATGAACAAGAGAAGGATATGGAAGAGAGAGCACTGTGAAAAGAGAGGGGGGAGAAGAAAAAGGGAGGGAAAGGAGAGAGAGTTGGGCGCGTCAGATTGAGGCCCAGCAGGATGAGGGCAGACGCTGGAAAAGAGCCAGAAACTAGGGGAGAGACACAAGGACACTGGTCCACTGCAGTATACTGCCAAGCTGTGGCTCATTTAGACTGATAACCTCTCAGAAATCTGCACACACGCCCACCGCACCAGCTCACGATCCAAACCTGTGGGTTTGTAGATGGCTGGTCGCTGCCTGTGCTACGTTTTCCCTCCTGACAGCAATTTACTGCATCGACACACGGTGCTGCTCTGGATGTCCTGAAGTTACAGCATGCAGCATTTGGCTGACATGAACACACAGGCAGTCACACTGTAGTGCATTCAGCTTCTTCATCTGTCATTTGCACTGACAGCCAAAAAAAATGAATAGAACTGAAAGAAAAAAAACTTGGCTACAGTCAATGCAGTGTGCCATGCTGATGCTGAAGAGACTGTGAGTCAGTGAGTGAGTGAGTGAGTGAGTGAGTCAGTGTCAATGTTGCAGGGATACCCCTTTGCTGCATTATACCATGTGTCTGGAAGAGTGAGTGAAATTCAAGTCAAGGTAAGTGCTTGCTTCAGGAACAGAGGGTTACATTACACCAAGGTCACACCAGAAACAAGATCCCTTCTGTGTGAGGGCCAGAGAATAAAAATAAAGCCGATTGTTTGTGCATCTTAAGCTTTTTATCATACAGGGCAAAGCTGTGAAAGACGTGGTGGTTCACTCGCATTGTATACAGCAGTGACTTTGAATATTTTAACTTATCAGTGCTTTTGCTTCACTTTTACTTGCTCGAATGTAAATGAAATAATCTGGCATGAAAGCACAATCGTCAAAACATACTCAGCTCTGCTTTACCGTTTGCTTGCGATATGCTGTTTGTTTGCTGCGGCACCAATGCACATTGTGGCATTTACAGTGACAGCAACTGTGTCACTATGATGATGCAAAGCTGGGATTTGAGGTTTTTTTTGTTTGTTTGTTTGTTCGCCAGTGATTCAAGGCACCAAAATATTTGCCTCGGCGTCATGCAGCAGTCTCATCTGCATTCAACACTGCTGCTGCTGCTGCTGCTGCTGCTGCTGCTGGGCCCGGCCGCCACTCTGACTCACAGGACGCCTGAGGGACAAGCCCAAGTCGCACAGTTTCCAGGGTCACGAGGTCCTGACAAAGCGTCTGACCCCCCACGACCAGCTAACCATTTTAATCTCATCTGTCAAGGTTAAGACAAACACAGTCTTGGAAAGCGCCTTAAAAAACCCCAAAAAAAACAGCTTCAAAAGAAATTGTTCGAGGTCAGCATTGCTACTGTAGTTGGGCGAATCTTTTGCTCAGCCTCATTTGGTTGCTATGGAGACGGTTTCTGGGGGCAGCAGTGGGAGGAGGCTGGGCGGTGACATCACACCTACAGCGTCTCTGGTGCCTCTGGGATATTTCAGGTAAAGTTACAGCAGCACGATGACAAAGCACTTTTCATCCCCCTGCAGTCAGCTGCTCTGGTTAAAGATGGATTAGAAAACGTGTCCAATCTGTAGATTATTGGTTTTCCTTGGGACACGTTCTCCAGCATATCCCACAGCTGCCTATGAGACTGGGTTTCACTGTCAAGCTTTAGTATGTCTGCCCTCTGGGGGGGGGGGGGGGTATATGCTGTCTGTGACATGCTCTCTGGGCTTTCCTTTGTCTCACTGAAAGCCCTGAACAGTGAGTCTTGATGCAGAAAAGTGAACTTTATGAATACCCCCCAGAGTGCCATTACATGTTCTCCAAAGAGCAGATGGATGAATGGCACCTAATGGCAATATGTCTCCTGCTTTCTATTTTTGGCAGCGGTGAGTTACAGTTTTAGGGCAAATACTGTACCACATAAAAATATCATCAGAGCAGGAAGACAAATGTGCAACGCTGTGAATAATTGCACCGGATGCAGCCACTACCTTCCACTCCCACCCCACCCACCCCCACCGGCGTGTCATAAACGTGCTCTGGTAAAGTTCAGAGACGCCGAGCGGCACCACGCTCTCCGTGTTAGCATGCTGGGTATCATCAGAGGTAGCTGGCCGCTGGCAGGCATCCTTCTTCTCATGCAGGGAGCGTTGGTATGGTGAGGACAGCGAGGAGACGACGCGAAGGGGGGGAAGCCCGGGGTCTCCCTTCCCCCACCTCCACTCCCACTCCACCCAGACACAATCGAGCAGAATCCTAGACTCCGATCCCCCGGTCCGCCTGGAGCAGCAGTGTCACAGAGGACCAGCTGCAGAGCCGACTGCTTGCAGTTGTCTGCTTCGGTGTGTGTGTGTTTGTGTATCACACATGTGAGCTCGTATATGTGAGAGCCTTCTGTCTCGGACTCGGTGCAGAGTGTGCACACGTCCTCCCCAGGACTAGGATGCATTCAGGCGCACCAGCTGTGACTGTCTTACAGCTGTGCAGCTCTCAGTCTCTCTCTCTCTGGGACAGTGGGACAATAAGATCATTTAAAGAAACTGGTGGGTGATTTGTCCACTTAGAGTTAGGGTGAATTAATACCAATGTTTCTGACACTAAAACAATAGTCTCAGAGAGAGACCTTACTTACCTACTAACAAATATAAACTGATTTTTCTATCATTTTAATATATTTCTGACAAAATCAGGTAAACTTGCTGTCAGATGTTAAATGTACACCAGCAGCTGTACAATAAGCTTCCACAGCAAAACAAACTGGACATTAGGAGCCAAGTGACCAACAATGAAAACAAGAACAGACAATTAAGGCTACATTAATTGATTTTCTTTTTTCTTTTTTTTGGCCACTTGGTGGCACTGGAGCAAGATGAAGATGCTGACACAACATCACCTCAGATGTTGTCATCTCAGCAGACAGTTGCGTATTCAGACATCCGGCAGAGACAGAGCAGCGTTACCATCTGAGTGTGTGTTATGAGAAGTTTAATTAACAGCATTCATGAACCGCTCTTAAGAAGAAATGTCTTCTTAAAAGCCACTTGTGAAGTTTTCAAGCACATTTGAGAGCTGACACACTTGTGCAAAATACGTGATTATTGCAGTTCTGCAGTTGCGTAATATTATGTGATTTGAATTAGAATCGTTTTTTATCATTTCAAATGTTATTAATATTTAAAATATATATATTTTACAAAGCATTGCAGTCTCTTAAAAAACACTATCACATCTGTTACTGTATATTTATTGGGGAACTAGCAATTAAGTGACCATGGTATTTATGAAGGCACATCTCTCTCTGCCTTGATGCTGGTCCAGCTCAGATAAGTCTGGACAAGTCTGTCCCCCTCCAGTGAACTGCATCTCTACTCTGTTTGGCGTTACTTGAGATCGTTCTTTACTTCGTCAGTATGTGCATTCACTGAACGACTTACAGCATCCCATGCTTTTTTTCCCTCTGTTACTTTGCATCTACTGCTGATGCTCGTACAACGGCTCTTTTTTGTTCACTTCCCGTAGCAGTACCTCCATTTCAGCACTACCTCTTTACGTTTGGAGTCCACTTTAGATTTTCTTTGGGCATTTTCACTTTCTCAGCTCACCTTCTTTGCTCAATCTCTGTGGAGTCTTTAAGAAGATATTGGTGAATGAGGCCAAATATTCAGTGTCTCCACAAACTCCTCGAAAATATCTGACTCCTCAACTCCTAAAAGCTGCACTAACCTGTAACCAATAATTGTCCACCTGCAGCTTGATGTTGGGCAAGAAGTTAACAGTCCGTTGACCGGCACTTTTGGAAAACAGATGTCGCAAACCACAAACAATGAGCAGAAAGATCCAAAAACACTGTGGAGCTGAAGGAACTCTGCAAACACATCCAGCTCTGTGAGCAACATGCAACACATGGTCACTGAAATAATGTATGAAAGATTCTGAATAAATATAATATAATAATAAATATTTCTTGGTTGATTCATCTTCTGTAATAACATAATAGTTATATTCATAACAATATAAGCCTATTCCCTGAGGAGATGAGTGTAAACAGATATAACTGATAAATACTTTTGAGCATCATTGATCTCATGAGGCCACAATATCTCAGCCTGTTAAGCTCTAACAGGTTTACCTCTGATGCTTCTCTCTCTGCAGACCAGAGGACAGGTTGAGCTGCAGGCGGCCGTTGTAGCGCTGCCGTCCAGCTCTGCAGGAGATGATTAACGATGGTGGGTAACATGGAGGTGCGTTTTCATTTCCCCCTGGTTAAAAATACATTGGAGAAGGGCTTTAACTCCAGCAGAGGAGACAGAGGGAACAAAGCCACTCAGCAGTTCTGAGGCACAGCACCTGGAGCTGTGTGACACGTAGTAGCACCTGGCCAGACGGAGCGAGGTCTTTGCAGCGCTGCATGCAAAACTTAAGACTCAGCAAAGCAGACAAAATGTTGTAATCTGTGAATTTAACTGCTTTGCATATAAATATCTACCACCTCTGCTCTAATTTAAGGTGGTTCCAAATGTGTGTTTATCTTTCTTCAATGTTTTGTTTTTGTGTTTGATGTGCTCAGTCTGATTTGTAGATCAAATGAAGCATCTATATAATTATGCAAATCAAATGTGGACCTGTGTTACCAAACAGGCCACCATCATTTAAAATCTCTGTCATCAAGACTAAACTTTGCCAAACAAAAACACACATGACCAAATATACCAAGTATCTACAGTACCAAATATACCAATATCTCACCCCAACTTAGGTCAAATAGTAAATATCAGTCCCAGAATATGAGTTACAATGTATGGAGAATAGCTGCCCTTTCAGAAACACACAAGGCTGTAGTAAAGTAAAGTTTTCTTCTGCTCCGCCCATAGCCACATGTCCTTTATTTAAATGTTTCTGTATTTTAAAAAAATCACAAGCTCCCATGCTGCAAAAGCACATTTTGCTTCGTAACAGCCAGTGCACCTCAGAGTGAATTTGAGTTTTTTCCCCCTCCGACTCTGGCTCACAAAGTGTAATTCCCTCTTCGTCACCTGGGAAACAGAAATTATGGGTCAGACTAAAAGCCTTTGGGTGGAATTTTAAGGTAGTTTCCTGCCCTGCGTGAGAAACTCCATGAGACAGCCACACCACCAATTCTAGGATAAAACGCTGCTCCTGCCTCAATGACCAGGGTCTCACAAACTACACCCGTGCATGCATAAACAGCAGCAATAGTAGTAATGATAAATAACAGCAATTCTAACTCTTCTGTATTTTTTTTTTTTTTAATTTTCCTCTGATCTGAATAAAACCCAAGTATATTAGTATTTACATCTGTGAAACACCATTAACGGCAAAAGGAAGGGTTTGATTGCTGAGGAGGATTAATGCTCTGCATGAATAAGTAGTATAGGCACTGGCAGGTTATGAGGACATAATAAGGAAAAAGCAAAATGTAATATATATGTACTTCATTTCCACATTTCTGCTGTCTCTGAAAGAGCACGAATAAACTTTTTCAAAAGTTATTCGGCAGAGCCTTTGAACTGGATGACACTACATTCCACATGTGTATCTAACACACTGACCACTCCCTTAGACATTTGGTCTGTCAGTACATTTATGCGCATTATGTTGTGATATTGCTTATGTTTGTGGTTAGTTATACCTCGAGACAGACTCATCTGGGAATATGAAACATTTTTACAGCTCAGTTGTGCTAAATAAGACACAAACAAGCAATCCAAGACAGTTGGGAGATCAAATTACCTAAATTATGCACTGCACTTCAATAGCATCATAGTAAAAAGCATAAGAACATGTCTCCTTCATAAAACTTAAAGCTTTAAGTCCTCCAATCAGCATTTATGAGCAGCATCATATAAATATATATGCTTTACAGAACACCATAGATAAGAACATGGATCATTATAAGACACAATGACTGTGTTTTCATATCTGTTTGCCTCCACTTAAGGTGACCACAGAGGACTTAGTTAAATAAAATACATAAACTGCTCTCAATTACATTACAGTGTTTTAAAATGCTAGTGGGAGCTGTAGTCTTTAAAATCTAATAAGGAGCACTTGAATATCATCAGAGCAAGATCAATGTTAATCTCCTTTGTAACAGTGATAACTGAGATGATCCACTAGAGGGCAGTGCAGAGCTATTTTCAACAGCAACTTCAACAACAACACAGCTCAACCTGAAACCAGCCAGGACTTCACCTAGAGTTCAGCAGCTGGACCTATGCATTCATTGACTTAATTAAAGACACTGTGAGCATGGCTTTAAACATGTTTTACCTCATTTATCATTAATCATACATACTAACAAACACTCCTTAATCTGTAATAAGTGTTAAATGTTAAATAAATAATTGAAATGTTATTTCTTTTAATTAAAAGTGACAAATGGTCTCCAGTTCATGCTTGTCCTAAAGTTTACTGTGCTCTGCCGTTTGTCTCTGTAACCTGGAAATCTTTGGTTTCTAAAGAGTTCGTCAAACAAAACAAGACATTAGAGGACAGGACAGTCTTTGTCTTCTCAGAACAATGTCGATATAAAGACCAAACGATTCACTAATTAATCTAGAAAAGCATCAACACAATAATAAATCATGAAAACAAGCGTTTGCTGCAGCCGCCATGGCAGCAGTTTACAGAGGCTCTCATACATATTGCACGCCAAAATGAGATACAGCTGCGTAATTAATGTTCAGAAGATTCCTTTGAGTTTCACTGTTTGTTTGTTTGTTTGTGTCACTTAGCCTACAAGCGCACATGCAAGTGTCTGCTGGAGGGGATGAAAGGTGTCTGACGTCAGGCCTAGTTGGCATGCCAACTCAAGAGAACAGGTCTGGAAAACAGATCAGCCGAGGTGGTTTTGGTGACGGGAAACAAACAGCTACCTATGATATTCATATGTTTACATATCTGCTGATGCACAGCCTGAAGATGTACAGATTGTTGACTTCACCGAAAGGTCTAACACTGTAAAGTGTCTAAAATTGATTCATCCACCTTTACAGGAACAGATACGGTATCACGAATAAAAATAAAGAAATAATAAAAATAAATAAATAAGTCACATAGTCACAGTCTCTTCAAAGACAAAAAGGTGAGGATGAAGGTTACCGAACCACCACAATAGGGAAGTCTTGTTATGCCATGGTAACATTAGTGGGGGTTACCCAGGAAACCACCGTCGTCATGGAGACTGCATCACAAGCTGGGTTCAGTGAGCAGGGGGGCGGGACATGCCGCGTTGTCCCTCCTTTCATCCACGCTGTTTTCATCCTGTCATCACATGACCGCTCTCTTTCTCACACACACACACACACACACACACACACACACACACACACACACACACACACACACACACACACACACACACACACACACACACACACACAATTATTCGCAATACGTTTCATCTCCCCCTCTGCTCGTGTGCATATTCATCCATGATGCTGGCGGTAATGAGATGTTCGAGTCGGGATCTCTTCATTTTCCTTTTTATTTAATGTAGGCTAGGCAGTTCTGAATAATAAAAATACAGTAAAGCTCGACTTATAACTCATGATAAGCATCTCCATCTACACCACTGTGCGGTTTATTACCTGAATAATAATCGGAACAAGACTCAGAGTCCATATCTCCACATGTTATGATATTAGTTTTTCTCGATTGCTAAGACACATTTCTCGAAAGCTTCTCTCATTTTCTCTAAACTGTGAACACAAACCCCAATTTTCAAGCTACATTCACAAAACCTCAGACTCTTCTTGCAAAACCAAACTTTGACCTCAAAACAGTTCAATCTGTGCCCAAAACTGAACTTTGTTGCCAAATCGTGCCCCGAGTCAATCAAAATTAAAAACACTACTGAGCAGCCACTAAACACTACATAGAAAAATAGAAAACACAATGCTCAGCACATGAAGCTGTAGAAATAAATGTTTATCGTTCACTGTAGGCTAAATGCATGTTGCAAAACAAAAAACCTGTGCATTTACACTGTAGCACTTTTCTCCTTCCCTTTCTTTCACCCTCCTCCTTACCTCTCCACATCCATTTCATTCCCTTTTCCTTCCTTCTTTTTTTCTGCCCAGTTCATCCCTCCCTCCCTCCCTCCCTCCCTCATCCTTTCTTTCTTCACCCTGTCACCTCTCATCTTCTCCTCTTGCAAAACAAAAAACCTGTGCATTTAGCACTTGTACATAGTAAAAAAAAAAGGAGTACAAAAAACAGAAATCTTGTGCATTTACACGTAGCACTTGTACAGTACAAAGACAAACAGAAATCTTGTGCATTTAGCACTTGTATACAGTAAGCCTACGTAAAAATAAAGTACAAAAATATAGAAATGAGAAGTGCACAACTCAGCAGGACTTCATCCTGAACTGGCTTACAGTATATGTGCCCTCACATCATTGGACACAAGTGTTATCAATTTTGAGTTGTTGTGTTCAACCGGTGAAACTTGTGCTTTACTTGTGTTTGACTTTTGCCACCTGTGCTCAGCATTTTGCAACACAGGTGCATCACAATGAAAATGTGTTGGTAAGATGTGTCTAAACAGGTGAAAAGTGCTGATGGTTTTGCCAAAAGAGTGACTGATTCAATCAGTGGGTTCAGGCAACTGAGAATTTGGTTCAGACAACAGGGTTTAGTGTTTTAGCAATTGAGAAAAACTGTAAATATAACCTAAACAAGTGGTTACGCATAAAATGACCAGAGTCTATTCATCACATACTGGACAATGGAACTTTTCTGTCCACGAAGTACACGACGTCGTTTTTGACTGACGGATACATACAATATAGTAAAGTACTGTATATGCTACACGTGTATCCCCAACCGTGAACATCGACAGCATTCGCATTATTACATCGAGATATGTAGGCATCATGTGGCACTATACACTGAAAAAATATCTGTTTTAACAAGCCGCTTACTTCATTCAATGTAGTTGTTTTGTTTTTATACCCGACAACAACGTGGATAGAAATGAATACTCCTCCAGTGGGTCACAATAATACTTCTCCGCACTTAGAAATACTCAAAACATATGGATCTACACTAAGAGCAGTAGGCTATGATAATCTCCCGTTCGTGTAAATGCAAAAAAAAAAGAAAAAAAAAAAGAGGGATAAATTACTTGTTAAAACGGACATTTACGCAGCGTTCATCCACAGATATGGACTGACATATTACGAGCGGCTATATATATATATATATTAAAAAATAAAATATTAAAGCTACTGTTCATGCTTCACACATGAGCCGTGTCTGGTTCATTTACACGTCCGTGAAGATCTTTTTGATGTTCACGCAGTTCTGGTTGTTCTCGGTGGTGAAGTTGGGCTGCTGTTTGAAGGCGCTGTTGTTGATGCCCTCCTCTATCACCATGTACTCCGACTTGCTGAGGGACGAGGAGCTGCAGGACCTCCGCAGCTCCTCGGAGGGCAGGTGCTCACAGCTGGCCGTGTGGGCGTACTGTGGGTGCTCCTCTCCGTCCGTCTCCCTGTGGTAAAAGTAGTTGAAGTTGGACACAATCACGGGCACGGGTAAGGCAATGGTCAGCACGCCCGCTATTGCGCACAGCGACCCCACGACTTTACCACCGATGGTCACCGGGTGCATGTCCCCGTATCCGACCGTGGTCATGGTGACAACAGCCCACCAAAACGCGTCCGGGATGCTGGTGAAGCTGGACGTGGGGTCGTCCGCTTCTGCGAAGTAAACCGCGCTGGAGAAGAGGATAACTCCGATGAAAAGGAAGAAGATAAGCAGACCGAGCTCCCTCATGCTGGCCTTGAGGGTCTGCCCCAGGATCTGAAGTCCCTTTGAGTGGCGTGAGAGCTTAAAAATGCGAAAGACCCTCACCAACCTGATCACCCTCAGGATGGCGAGGGACATGGCCTGCTGGCCGCCGTTGGTTTCCGTCTCGGCCAGCTCCGTCCCCAAAGTGATAAAGTAGGGGATGATGGCGACTATGTCAATGATATTCATGATGTTTTTGGAGAAGCAAGTTTTGCTCGGGCAGGCGAAAAACCTCACCAGCAACTCGAAGGAGAACCATATGATGCACAGGGTCTCTATCACAAAGAAGGGGTCTGTGAAGGGGTTTGGCGCGGAGGGAGCGGTGCCATTGACCGCCGGGGCCACCGTGGCTTGGTCTCTCTCATCCCGAAATTCCGGCAGAGTCTCCATGCAGAAAATGACAATAGAAATCAAAATGACAAGAACTGAAACAATGGCTATCCCCCTCGCCGGCCCTGAGCTTTCAGGATACTCAAACAAAAGCCAGACCTGCTTTTGGAAATCATTTTTGGGCAGCACGCGCTCCTCTTCTTTGATAAACCCTTCGTCCTCTCGGAATTTCTCCATGGCCTCCTCACCCAGCTGATAAAACCTAATCTCCTCGGAGAAAATATCAATGGGGACGTTAACAGGTCTCCGTATGCGCCCCCCCGACTGGTAGTAGTACAGGATGGCATCAAAGCTCGGTCTGTTCCTGTCGAAGAAGTACTCGTTCCTCAGTGGGTCAAAGTAGCGCATCCTTTTCCTGGGGTCGCCCAGCAGCGTGTCTGGGAACTGGTTGAAAGTTTTAAGTTGCGTCTCGAAGCGCAGACCCGAGATGTTGATCACCACCCTCTCGCAGCATCCCTGACGACCGCCGCCGCCGCGCTGGTATCGATCCGCCGACAGGTGAGGAGCCGAGAGCACGGCCGACTCCTCCAGCATGTTCTCCACCGTCATCACGCGCCTCGCCTGCACCTGCACCTCCACATAACCCCGACTGCTGCTGCTGCTGCTGCTGCCCCTGCTGCCCCTCTGCCTGGCGGATGAGGGCGATTGGATCACGCTGGAGATCTGCTCATCCATACAGGTGGTTTCTGGTCTTGGGAGGTGTGTGTGTGTGTGTGTGTGGTGGGGGTAAGGGGGGGTGGAAGGGAGGGAGGGGGTGTGCCACGCCTCTCTCGGCCAAAGCTCACAGCTTTGGGGAGCCGAGGCTCACATCTCCTCTCACTATCACCTCTCTCTGTCTGTGTGTGTGGATCCACAGTGAAGCGCGGCACTCCCCTCTCCGCCTGAGTGGGTTTTTTTTCCAAACACGTTGACACCCGCCCACGGCGCGCATATGTCTGACATACGTCCACCACCACTCATCCAATCGGAAATTAACTTGACACTCACTCTCGAGCGCGTGCACCTTCGCACCCTCACACCTTCACTCAAGTGTTGTGGCGCACACACGCACACACACACACAAACATACACACTTGCTGAATCACCTGTTTGATCCAAGTTAAGATTATTTCCCTGTGAGCTCAACACCTTCGTCACGTGCAAGTATCAACAAAGCTGCTGCTTGCTTTATGCCACACACACTTGTCCTTTTCTCAACAATCAGAAAACGACAGTGGCCCTAAAAGCCCCAAAAACTAATCGATTTTTTTTTTTTATGACTGAAAAAACCAGCAATAACACGGAGGCAGCGGCATCTCTTTGCTCCGCTGTGTGAAGTCTGGCCATGTTAACGTCTTTTTCCACACAAACACTAAGTCATTTTCTTTTTGGCAACAGGCAACAGAGGTCTGCACCGTGGAGATATCCACTGTCCAACTGCGACAAAGCAGGATATTTAATTGCTTGTTCTTTCAATAAGTGATTATTTGTTGTGGAGGGGCTGCTGCTCTCCATGGTGCTGAAAAAGAAAAAGCGCGCACCAGCATGTACAAAATCAATGCGCGCTCTCCCTCTGCCTCTCCCTCTCTAGAGCAAATGAGTGCTGACTTGAGTTTGGTATGTGCACAATGTGTGTGCGTGTGTGTGTGCGTCTGAAGATGTGTTTGCAGTTATTGGGAACACAAGACTGAAGCCTCGGGATCAGTCACCTCGGTTCCTCTCTCCTCTCCGCCATGTGGTGATAGAATCGCCTCAAAGAAGCTTCTGGAGTGTCAGCCTTTGTTACAGCTGTGATTAATGACGAAAATGTAAAATCCCTGTTGTTTGTAATTCATCCTGACAGGCCTCATCAAAGGCCCCCTCCCCGTCTCTTGTCCCTGTCCCTGTGCACGGGTTAATGAGTTCAAACGGGGTCCAAGTCTCCCCTGCACAGTGAACTCTTGCTTTTATTTGTGTTGTTGTGCCACTCTGGGTTTTGATTTCAATACATGAACGTGTGAAGGAAAAGCTGAGCCTCTCCTCTATCCAAATACGGCAAACATCTAGTACTCAACTGAACATACTCAGAAAATCCTCTTAAAGCGGATGACACTCATCTAAAAAACCTATTGACCTCTTTTGCAGCTGCTTGAAAAAAAAAATTAGTTCTAGGGCAGGGGAAACCTCTTGCTAACGGGAACACTGTATACAGGGGAAAAAAACAGAGTTTTGCTGGCAGGCAGTACAGTGAAACTGAGGTAATACCTTTGAGTATATTAGCCAGTGTTGAAAAATATCCAGACGAAAAACAGGGGAAGCACAAAATTGCAAACTAACCTAATTTCTATTGAACCAGAGACTTGAAAGCACCACAAATGTGTTGGAACTTCCTGACAGGAATTCAGAAATACTACTAAGGTTTAAGTACAATTTTAACCTCTAAAGGGTGTTTTTTTTCTTTCTTTCTTTTTTCAAAATCCTTATTTATGACTTCTGTCTAATTGTGTAGGGTGGCTCCAATACCAAAATACTGCTGAAAATATACAATCAGTGAGTGTGTGTCTACGCTCTGCTCTGATACCTTGTCATTTATTAATAAACTTTAGGGAGATAGCCAGAGTCAATCCCAAGTGGGGTACACCCTGGACAGGTCATGCAACATGCAATATACATATAGTTTTCACTTAAAGAGACCCCGAGGAGTTTGCTTTTGGTTATAAAAGAGTCTCATATTAAATGGATACGCAAAAGTCTCTGGTTTCAGCTTGTTGCAGCTCTTCTGGTGTTAAAACCAAGCGCATCTTTACTACGTCCCAGCAGTTGTCAATGGGCTGATGTGTCTCTGTTACCTACAAAAGCAAATGAGCCCATCAGTGTGAAGATACGCTATTTCTAAGTAGTCTAATTTTGGAAGGCATGGTCGGGTCAGACAACTGACCAAACCATACCAATAGATACATTACGATGCTAAAAAAAAATAAGCAAGTCCTGTCTTCTTTCCGACGTTTCCAAAACAAATCTACACGTGCCGGACAGACAAACATCTTCACGTCAGTGGGAAATGCAGTCTTCATTCCAGTAAAACACCACTGCTTTTGTCCACAGGGGCCGCCAAAATCAACACTAAATAAAAAGTCTGTACAGGGGCTTTAATGTGGATGAATCTACGTTATTGAAAACATAGAAAAAGCAGGCACATCCCAAAATCTGAAACGCTGGGTGCCGGACATAAAAAGTCAATGATGAAAAAGAAAAAATCCCCAAACCAGCAAAAGCTCCAGAGCAATAATTTATTATCACCGAAGGGGGGAGTGTAACGTTTCGGGCTCAAGGACCCTTCCTCAGACTAACAGTCTTAGTCTTAGTCTGAGGAAGGGTCCTCAAGGACCTCAAGGACCAAAACGTTACACTCCCCCCTTGGGTGATAATAAATTATTGCTCTGGAGCTTTTGCTGGTGTGCGGATGAATCTACGTTACCCACACTTGTTAATGGGTCCATATTCGATAAATATATCATTTGGCGCTGATTTTTAAACGCCGCCGTCAACACATGAGTGGACTCGTCCACAGCATTAACTGAGAGAGGAGTGCAGTGCAGGCGCGGGGGCGGAAGCGCGCATGTGTGTTTTTCAGAATAAAACACCAATAGACAAAAAAATAATCGTTTTTCTTCGATTACAGTGTTTTTATGATCGTGAGAAGCCAAAATCGTAATCACGATCAAAATTAGATTGATCGTGACCTATCCCCCCAGACCTGAATCTCTCCTTATTTTTCAGATGGGCTGAAACTCTACAGGCTATCTGCTGCCGGTCCCTCTTGGATGGGTAGCTACTGGACTGCACACATCAAGGTATGACAGATAATTAGGTTATGAAAAGACACAATAAAGCAAAAAGCTTATTTCCAAAGAGACAGAGGCCAGTGTGGTGACATGGACATACAGTATGTTGACATTATGTTTCTGGGCTGTTTCTTGGTCAACACGCTCCTCAATACCAACATAAACAGAATCCAAGGGTTTGCAGTAAGAAAGTCATGCTGTTATTAACAACCTCCCAGTAGCTGCATCTCAGTAAGCATGGGGAGTTTTTTTTCATCTCCATGGCAACAAAACATCAACTGTTTTGTTAAGAGAAAAGGAGTAAAGTTGAAGAAGTTACATAATTTCCGGTTCCAACCCAGCAAGGAGACTATTTTTCACAAGCCCACTTAGGAATGAACATGTTGCATATCTGGATCAAAAGGACCCAGCCGGTTTTCTTAGTGAGTGTGTGTGTGTGTGTGTGTGTGTGTGTGTGTGTGTGTGTGTTGACTACAAGGCCACTTATCAAACACACAATCAGCTTGACAATAAGGGACAGATATGAAGCTTAGATCCTGGGCAGGAGAGACACTTCTGTTTCACAACACCACTTGTTATCCAACAGCCTTCAGCTATGGTTCCCCCACCCTCTCTGTTTCTTCTCTCCTCTTATCCAATTCAGTCTCCATTCAAACATAATATAAATACATTAAATGTTATTTCCACTGGGCCATGAAAGCACTGTTTACTCCTGTAAACACAGACTGAGTGAGTGTATCTGCTCAGGGCCTGATTTCAGATTCAGAGAAAAATCTGTTGTGATTTGCTCTGCGGCTCAGACGAACCTCAGGGTAATGAGGGTTAGGGAGAACAGTAATTGATTGGCCGAGCAGCAGACAGAGTCTCACATGAGGTGAAATGCTCAGCTGTCCTGATTACATTGTGATGACACTGAATGCATGTGTGCCTCTGTAGGTTTAAGAGAGAGAGGGCAGATCCCCCAAACCCCCTTTGATGTAATGCAATTCCCATGCAGATAACATCAGCGGAAGAGCCGACGTGTCCCACTCCGTATCAACACTGTTTTTTCTAGCAGTCAGGACACTAATACACTACATATGATTTATTGTATTTGCAAACACAAGCCAAAGAGCGTCCCTCGATACTGACCCTGTTGCACACATGCGACAATCTCACATGCATTCATACACAGACCATGTATTCCACAAGGTCGCGTAGTCAATTTTCTCTGTAATTTTCTGGTCTGCTCTGTTGGTTCCCTGTTGAGGATAAAACAGGCCTATTATATGTCCAAACCTCTGGAGCTGCAAGCAGCTAAAGATAGATTTTTTTTATCAGTCTGGGAAGTTAAAAAATGACTTATTAACTCTGGCAGACGCTGGAATTTTAAGTGACGTTACAAATGACATTGTGCGACTGGTCTGCAGGGGGATGAGGGCATTTGATATAATAATCCCTTCCAAAATTTCTTAAGTGCATTTTTCATTCTTCAACATTGTCAAGGGGTGTCGAGGGAAAATAGGGCCGGTTTCCATCAAAAGCGACGGCTGCTCTTTGAGAAATGAGGGGCAAGGGTCTTTTTCCCCCCGTCCTGTGTCTGTTGGGTCTGGCTCGCAGGCACACGCTGACTGATCAATACAGGCAGAGAGAGAGAAAGAGATAAAGAGAGAGAGACCAGCATCTATCGATCAGTCACGCATTGGATGTGGTCCCTGCCAACGCTGGATCATTACACGTTCACACTGTCCGTGGCCGCAGCGCTCATGAGTCAAGGTGAAGGCCAAGGTCATAGATAATGCTACCACACTGAACTTGCCCTGATTCAAAGCAGCTCTAAGTGAGGGGTTAAAGGAGCGGTGCATATTGATTTCTCTGCCACGCAATATCTTTAAAAACTAATTGATATAATGTAGTTGACATGATATTAAATGTATAGGGTACATGTTGCGGACACACATCAATAAGAAGGCTGCAATCAATTGAATTTATGAATAAATAATCTAATGAGTATCCATAGTGAATCACGATTAATCTCAAATTATGTGCATGTGTTTGATAATGGACAGATATGCTGCTTTATGCAAATGTAACTTTATAAAAAGATTAATAATAATAATGATTATGTTTTGTACGGTGCATTTGTAAGGCACTCAAAGATGCTTATTATACATTAACCAAAATACCGAAACCCTAAAGGCTTCACTGCATTTGACAAAAAAAATATGCTTAATGATATGACAGTGACAGTTAAAGGGATAGTTCAACATTTTGGCAATTTTGGCTATTGCCATAATCCCTATTATAGGTAGTTTCATGACCTTTAAATATCGGTGCATGTTGTTTTGAGATAAACAGGGCAGAGACGTGAGCTGCTCAGTGAACACAATGGAGGTGAATGGTACAGGCAAACTCATCAAATACACAATCCAACAACTCCAAAACGCTCTTGTGAACAGGTCGTGACCTGCACATTCACCACGCTATGAAATAATCATGTATAATAATTATGTGACATCACAACACACAAAGCAAATACTCAAAAACAAATACTCAAAAACAACTCCGTCTTGTAATGTTGTGTTATTATTACAGAAACAAAAGACTCATGAGCATCCTGTCCGTAGCAGAAAGACCGAATGCCGACAATCTGCTAACATAGTTTGCAATTGGAGAGATCATTAGCTCGTTCTCCAGACACTACTTGCTTGCTTTGTTGAGTAATCACACGGCTCAGGTGGCATTCATGTTCTGTCAGACTGTACAGTACATGCCCTTGCAAATTAGTGGTATATAAATATAATTTGGGTTGATACTAAGATTTTGGATTTGACATGCTAAATGCTTCAGTAGGTCCGTCTCACCGCTGAGGAAATGCGAGCAGCTGCTGCCACAGTGATGCATTAAACAAGTCTGACACACATGGAGGCCAACCAGGGAATTTAACTCATCAGCTTCTGTGCCTTAATGTTATAGTTGCTCTTCAAAAAAACAAACACACAGCCAGTAGCACAGACACGCCACTTACAGCATACACTAATACATGGTGCATGTTTTTTTTTTTTTTTGCATGTCACACACACAGAGGCAGGAGCCAGACAATGCAACACCTTCCAAGACAATCTCTCGCAATTGTGGACGGAGAACAAAAAGAAGTCTTTTGCTCAAACACAAATCCCATAACTGAATGATAAATATTTCTGATTAGCATCTTCCGACCTTTAACAACACAGACAGCAAATACACATTTTTTATGCTCTCGACTCAAAGCGGGTCAAAATTGGCATTTTACTGTAGTCGCAGCTGCAAGCAAAAGTCGCACTTCCCTCTGAGATGTGACAGGATTGATGTGATGCAAGTATTGAGAATTACAGTGCCAGATATGGCATGTGACGACGCTCTGTGTCTCATTGCTATTCCAACAGGCATCCCCGGAGTAAAATGTGAAGGTTGAGGGCAACGAGGAGGGCGTATGTTGGGGAAAAGATCCAGCCTCCTGGATTAGAGTTCCCCGGGGAGAACGGGCTCTCTGGCCCTCCGCATGACATGCCGTCACAGTTATGGATTGGTACGGCTGCACGGAAAGACCCCCTTAAGCATTTGGCCATTGCTTTATATCCGAGCCGCTTTCAGACCACAGGCATGGGCTTGGATGCTAATAAATGCTTTTAAATTGAAATGTGGACTGAGCTCGGTCATCAATTTTGTCAAAACGTTGATGGGAAGGTGGGAGCTGGGCCGGCAAAATTGAAAGAGTAATGTAGGCCCTCTGGGACTTGCTTCAACACACTCGGCTTGTGTTTAATGGTCATTTTTCATCATTCAGTCTGCACAATAACAGCAGCTATTAAACCCTTGCATACGGTGCAACTGACTGGGGGCTGCAGCTATTATTTTCATTTTTGATCACATGATTATTCATTATCTTTAGTTTTTGGAGCGCATAATATCATCAGGTGTTTTTTCCAAACACCAATCGAAACTGCCCCCAAGAAAATCAATTTAACTATAATGTAAATCAGGTAAAAACAAAAAAAACTCATTCAATCCAATGTTTTGTGTGCAAAAAGACCCTCTCTCATTTTGGGCCATGGTCGTGGAATGACCTACAAGCCAGGATGAGATTGGGCTCTCTCATCCCTCTTTCTGGCTTCAAACACACAATCTCAGAACTTTTAGTCACCAGCTGCATCTGTGACAATTAACTTAATTCTGTAATTGTGCTGCTTGTCTTTGATGTTTGATGTCTCTCGTTACCTTGATCTTGTTTTGTATGTTTGCTTGTATTTGTACTAACTGACCAGGACATCCTTGAAAAAGAGATTGTTAAATCTCAATGGATCCTTCCTGAATAAATAAAGGTTAAATAAAAAATTGATGATCACTTAAGATCAATTTAGCAGCAC